>NC_060155.1:8390825-8415398 GCF_021292245.1 Micropterus dolomieu | reverse complement strand
GGTGGGGGGGGGGGCCCCCCCCCCCCCCCCCCCCAATCTTGTGAAAATAAGCTAATTGCTTTTGAGCCATTCACAACTTTGTGAGAAAATCAGACCTTGCACGGTGTTGGCAAGGTTGTGAGGTTAAGGAGAAACCCCATTATATGATTAGCGGACGAAACAGAACAGCAAATTACAACGTCTGATCAATTCGTGAATTAATTCCTGGGGATGACAGACTGCGATTTTCAATTTAGCTTGTTTGTGGGGTTAAGAAGTGGACCGTAGTCTGAGCAAACAGGATTGTTGTAGCCATTACTCTAAACAGGATTATGACAGCACACTGTACTGTCATGATGGAAAACATGTTTGCATACTGTGTCTTTTTCCATTAGTGCGCATGGTATGTAAAATTAAGGCTAATGATGCAGCTAGGTGACTCACGTGAACACTGGGTTTGTATCAGGCAAATGGGCCATTATATGACCCATTTATTACAGTGGAGCTCTAATAGTGCGTACTGCATATTAAGATGACATATTAAGCCATTAAGAATTGCTCTTGATTGACACGCAGCAACAAAGGATCCTGCCATGGAACATAATAAGGGTCAATTGTTCCACCTGACTAAAATGACAGGGCTGCAACGTGTTCCGCATGATGGATGATTTCGGGTGAATCTGTTTGACACTGTCAAAGAAACCTGGCAGGTCCTTCATATGAAGAACCCAAACTTATTCAGTGTAACTTTATCAGGCCACTTTCATGTTTCAAAGTACGCAGGAAAGTTCTGGGAAATTGAGTGGAGGCCACGGCTGTTCACATTAACAGCCTAACCCTCACAGTGAGAGCATTTTTGATTGGTGGCAGACAGTGAGAATAGCCCTGTCTTCATTGACATTTCCGAGGCGGCAGCCGTGCTTTTCTGCGGTGGTGACCTCTGTGAATTTTATTAGCAAATGAGACCTGGAGGGTTTGGGTTTAAAGAGCGCCCCTTCATTCTGATTTCCCCCACATAATGATTTTCACAGAGTTCAGGACCTGAATGGAGGAGAAATAATGAGCGCTAGTCATTACTGCAAATTATATCCTCTGCTCAGACCATCACTTAACTCATAATTAATCTAAATACCTTCAATCTATAGACTTTAATGCTTAGGATAAGACAGCACCCTATTTGTGTGAACTAAATTATATCAGACTGTATTCCCATTAAGAAGACTTCCTTCTTTTTTTTTAGGGATGGAACCAAGGGAAAAAAGAAATTATATGTAATTAAATGTAGCCACTAAACCAGTAAATCATCACTATAGACTGGTTTCTTGTTTACAAACACTACTGGATGCCCGCACAGCTCTGTGATGACGTTGCGCAGAAACCCGTATATTGTGCTTAAGCTGTGTAACAAGCCCTCTAAATGTACCCTACTCTGAAGTGCATTTATTTAGTTACTTTGTGCTGTTTATACAGTTGTGTCTTTTAAGGAAAATCATATTTATACATTGGATGCTGGTCAGTCTTTGTGGAGTAGAGTTTTTTTCACAATCAAACAAGGAAGCCTGAATTCAATAGAAAAGGATTTATGTGATTCGGAAGACATTTGTCTCAGGTACTACTTTTCCACCAATCCTGAACCTCCTGCTGCTTTCCACAATGATAACAAAAAAAAGACAGACTCTAAAGGCACGAGACTTCCTGGAAAGCGGTCATTTCTAAATTGAGTTCGATTGTTTCATAAAAGCAGGATTTCACACTCTATCATTTTGTTAGTCTTTCTCTGGATTATTGTCATTATTTTTTGCCTGTTTCCTCATGATAATGTCAGAGCAGTTATGCTTTAATGTGCAAGACCCATTGCTTTGATAGAAATACCAGGGTTCTAGTGGCTACCAAAAGTTATTGTATTGGATGATTAGGTGTAAAGAAAAAAAAAACCCTTGCAATTAAAGTGTTTTATTCTTTAGTGAATACCAGTTTGTCATCAGCTTCTGCTCTTAGCTGAAGGAGCTTGTTTCTTGTATCCCCTAGAATATGTCCACGGTCCTGTCTGTATGGCTCATTATTCTATTAAATAACTAAAGATGTTATTTTGGATTGCTTAGTGTCCAGTCGAACCTGAACAAGTGTGGGTGTGCACTTGCTGGAATAGTCCTTATCCTAGGAGAAAACATGCAAAGCTGCATCCTCGCAATGGTTTTTGATTTGTTTACTGCATTTGTTCTTAGTTTGACTTTCGAAGTACAACACGAGTTTAACAGTTAGCAAAGTTTTGGATGTTTTTTCTTAATTTTATTCCACCGATTTAGCATTGCTGTCCTATATAGGTAGGTAGGTAGATTTATTTTGTCATAGTGTAACAGCTTATACAGTGAATTTGAGTTTGTAACTCCCGTCTGCTTTGTAGCAGACAATATACATGAACATTGAAGCAATTTAAAAAATTTTCAGTGGAGCAGTGCTGAGGATGAATTTGAACTTAAAAGTCTGATAGCTTGGAACCAAGCTATCTCTACGTAGGCACCTCACTGATATAACTGATGCTCGGGAGATGGGTACCAATGATCTTCTGAGCAGTTTAATCACTGCAGAGCCCTCCGGTCCTGGGCCATGCACATCCCATGCCAGTTTGTGATGTTTCCAGTCAGGATGCTTTCTTTTGTTCCTCTGTAAAAGCTGACAAGAACTTGGCACAGGAATTTGGCCTTATTATTATTATATTGGCCTCATGTGAGACGGCCATGTCAGGTTCTCTGCGATGCTGACTCACAGGAACCTGAAATTGTTCACCTGTTCCACCTCAACTCCACTGATGTAGACAGGAGTGTCTTTATCTCTTTTTCCTCACATTATGAAGTCTCATTGTTGTTTGAAATCCGGCTGATGATGGTGGTGTAAGAATAATTGTAGGACTCACAGTGGACAAAACTGAAGGATCAGAGATTTTTATTTCACATATTCACCATCCTTGTCAAAACCTAGCGCCCACACTACCGACAATGCAATTTGACAGCCGACAATTTGGAGATTTGGGTGTTATGCTAGTAGCTGCTAATGTAGCAGAGACAAGGAGCGGGCTACAGAGGTCTGGTGTGCTGACTTCTTTCTAATGTCACACCCCAAATTAATTTCATTTTTAAATGACTGTAGTCTTCAGCCCCAACTAACGCACTCTCAAAAGTCATGCAGCTCCCCTGGAAGCCACAAAAGACTGAAAGAGACTTTGATGTGGAAAAGGGAGGAGTTCTCCTTTAATGAAATGAAATTCACTGAAATTGGTCTAAGAGATTGTTGGAGCCACAACCCATATTCTACTTCCCATTTATGGCCTCTGACAGCAAATTGTCTGATAATCAATGTATGGTTAAGATTTTCTGCGCAACAGCCATCATTTTGGCAGTGCCCTTGTTAATGTCTAAAATATCCTAGTTTAATGAAAGTCATAGATTTTTATTTCAGCAGTGTGCCCTTCACTTCTGAAAACAGCAACATGAGTGTATCTAGCGTCTGCAGTAGGAACACTTCATCTTTTACTAATTCATTTTTTATAACAGTCTCCATGTTCTCCATGTTCAGCCATCATTGTAATGGAAGGTGAAGGTGGCCTACATTGGAATAATAATAAATCTGTTCCTCTGAATAGCTTAGACAATAGCTGAGCCCTGGCCTTTACAGAGTTGCAGAGGCAGGCCTTGAGTGTGCCGAGACTTCTCTATTTTTAATTGGTCTTGAACATGCCATTGTTAAGGCACAAGAGATAGAGAAAGAAGAAAAGAGGGAGAGAAAACACCCTTGTGCATCAGTAGCACATTATCACAGCACTAACACACTGTCATTATAATTTGCTCTTAGTCTCACTGGCTAATTAGCTTGTCATGGTGCAGCAGGTCCTGCAGAGTATGTGGTCATTAGCCTCTAAAAGCATAGAAACTGAATGACAGTCAGTGTTTTCCTGCCATCTTGACTTCACTTCTGTTAGACAGTGACAATGGCAGCACGATGAGTAGGCACGTTGTCACTAGAAATACTAATACCAAATTAACACGATTTGAAGACCGAACTGCTGACAGTGGTCCCAGTAGTTCTGCAACCTGCAACCTGTTCTAATATTTACATGCATTTCTATCAAGTAATTGCACTATAATACTAACGGCCACTGTATTAAGCTTTCTTAAACAAGAAGTGACTACTATTACTACCTATTGTTTTATTAATATTACATTAACATGGTAGTAAGAAATGTACAAATGCCACTTGAGGGATCTGATATGTTCATCTCTAATTACCAACAAAGAGCACTGTTCCGCATAAATCTTCTGTGCAACACTGTCACAACGTGGCTGTTAAATAAAAAGTAAATAGCCTGTTTTAATCATAGAGGAAAGCAGTGGTGCCAGCTTCTTTGTCTTTGTAACATGGGGTACAACTGAACAATTCATCAGCTTATTATTAGTGCTGGTTCGCATCACACCAAGGGTTGCTGATGCCTCAAAGGGAAAAAACAAAAACATTCTGAGCAGATGGCTGAATATTATTAAAGAGACCACAGAGCCTTCGTAGAGAGGCACCTGATTGAGGTTGGACAAACAAGTGTCTCAAAGTCGTCTCCTCTCCTGCCCTTCTCTATGTACCATACACAACTTCTTGCATAGCCTCAAAAATAATTAGCCTCATCATTTGAATCAGAGACAAACTGAAAGTGAATAATACATTAAAAAGCTCTGGGAGAACAGCAGTGTGCTGTTCACAAAAGTGAATCATAACAGAGTGATCATGCTGTGCAGGAAAATCTATAACACAGGAAAGCCACAATCATAAATAGCTAATCACAACTTGTAAAAGTGCCTTTTATTACAGTAAACACAAGGAGGTATTATGAAACGCATCAAACTTGAATGCTCACACACTTACGGTGAAACCACACAAAGGGGCCAGTGTTAGCCATAGACAAATGGAAATATATGTTCTCAAACAAACTATTTAAACACACACACAGTTTTATCTTTATTAAGCTTTTTTTTCTGGGCTTTCAGCCACATCCCACAGTCTTCCTCAGTGGATGGAGTTTGCTCAGTTGTCATGGCGATATATCGGTTGTCATCATGTGATCCACGTACGGAATGTTGGAACTGCTCAGTTGTCATGGAGACAGTTCTGTGGTTCTGAGTAGAACTGTGAGATCTCCATGACAAGTGAGCGCGCTCGCTGAAGAAGACCACCAAAGTGTAGCTGAAAGCCCTGGAAAAAGCTAGTAAGTGGACCTTGAGTGAATTTTTTTTTTTGTCAAACTACTGTTTCTAAGGTCAACAATTTGCATTGCATAATTATTATAATATAGTATTTAAATATTCTCAGCAAGTTCTTTTTTTCTTGACCAATGAGAATTGATCAGAGGCAAATGTAAGCCTCAGTTTATTATAAGTTAGATATACAGTGCGCTTTCTGGACCACATATTCTGTTTTCTACTTGTGGCACAAACATGTTTTATTTTATTTTATTTATATGTTACCATATTTTAATATACGCTTAATTATAGGTTAAGTTATGTGCGTGTAGCATGAAGGGACTACAAACATTGTTCCCTTATACAACCTTGTGCTATATAATGACAAATAAACAACCTTGTACCTTATACACTTGCATGCTTTGTGTTCATGGCTTCACTTATGTGTCAGACTTATGAGTTCATATTAAAATACAGCCCCCATAAGATATGATGCTTATATGACCCAAACCGTGTTGAGATCCTTTAAAATAACAACTTGCTACTACCTGACAAACTAAGCTGAGGAGGCTGACTCTGTGCCATCACAACTCACTGCTCCTCCTCCTCTGCTCCCTCTCCTCCTGTTTCATTGTGTAAACATGACAGAACCCCCACTCGTTATCTGAAGCTGGAGACAGATGGAATTGGTGAGCGTTACAAGTGCAGCACAACAAGACAAGTGGGCAAGCTCGAGTCATTGATGGAACAAATAGGGTTTTGTGAGAGGCTGTTTGGCTGACACACTCAGGGACCAACCCTGCTGATTTAGTTGACGTTGTTCACCCTTTTTAACACCATATCTGAGTGAATCACCAGATGTTAAATTTAATGACAAAGATTCACATCCACTGTGGTTCAGCTCTGCCTCACATGCAGTAGAAAAGAGCTTTTTGCTAACAGGTTGTTTGTCTCACCTCTAAGCAAAATGTGCCTTCCAGTTATTACCACACTTCCAAAAAGATGTATTTCAACAGTCTTTTTGGCTGTGTCTCAAATGCTGTTACGATTTGTGCCATCTCATTACCGAGCCAAGCTAAATAGGATGATGACAAATAGAATGTGTTCTGCATCTCCTTGAAAGTTTGCCAATATAATAATTCTCACTTGTGTTTTATTGGCAAGAGGGGAGAGAATTAGATTAACCTTTAATATTGAACCAAAGCGATAAAATCTAAATGGGGCTTGGTTGGCAAATAGATTTTATCGTATTGATTTCTCATCATTTCCCTTCTCTCTTGTCATTGAGAGAACAACACTCTTCTCAAACATCAAGCATTTGTAGGATTAGTCTATTTTGTTTTGTTTTTTTTTTGGGGGGGGGGGGGTATTTTGATGAATGATAATGATTAGAGAGTTTCTATCAATCCAAAGATAAGAGCTTTTTCTCATTAAGGGTCACATGCTACAATTCTCAGCGCTAATAGGAAATGTCTCAGCACAGTAATTCACCTGTTTTCTACTCTAATAGGATTATGCATTTTATTTATTTACTGGTGAACCTTGGGACCTGATTGCCGGTAATAATCTCATTCTTGTCTAGGGAATCTTCCTGTTATGTTACACCAACAGATCCAAGTTATGTTGCTGTTTGACTTGCCGGTTGGATAAGGATAAAACTTGCCAAACTCATGATATAAAACTCTTGTCCACGTTCCAGGTTCAGACTTCATGATGGCGAACACGTCAGGACGCTTTGCAGGTCAGAAGGCCTTACTGCTGACACCACAGCTGAGGGAGAATGACACCCACTGCG
This sequence comes from Micropterus dolomieu, assembly GCF_021292245.1. Lineage (NCBI taxonomy): Eukaryota > Metazoa > Chordata > Actinopteri > Centrarchiformes > Centrarchidae > Micropterus > Micropterus dolomieu. The sequence goes on along the minus strand of NC_060155.1, from coordinate 8,408,402 downwards.
TAACCTTCCACTACTATATAGGAGGCAGAGACAACAGCCACCCAGGTCACCTAAATGTCTATATCAAAGAAAACAACAGTCCCATGGGGATGCCTGTTTGGAACGTGTCAGGTCCAGCTACTCGCTCCTGGGGGCAGGTTGAGCTGGCCATCAGCACCTACTGGCCCAACTTCTACCAGGTGAGGAAGCGCAGTTTGAATCCAGCTCTCTTTCATAATGTCTCATCACAGAACTAGGTTGCTCATTGTAAGCAGCCTTTATAGTTAAGCCAAAGTCATTAAAGCCTGTTCACTGGGTGGAGCGAGACACATTTATTATTTGAGAAGGTCCAAACAATCGCACAATAGCCCATTCAAAACACCTACGATTATTGATTTCTGAGGCTACCTCGGTATCCATGGTAAGCTGTTCTCTCTCTCTTCCATCCGAACCCGTTCTCTTTTCCCAATTCTGAAAACTCATTTTCACTTACCAGTGCACACGACTGCTATCCAGGGCAAGGTGATTTCACACTTGCCTGGCTATTAGGCTTCCCAGGGCTTGTTCCGTGAGTCCACCAAATGTTAATTGATGCAGAGAGACCCCTTAACCTCCCAATGGGAGATGGTCCCTTGGTGAATTATTTCATTATGGCCTGGCAGAGCTGGTCAGTGGAGCTGAGGGGAGTCCCCCTGCCTGCTCATGATAGCCACCCTGATAACTTAGTTAACAAGGGACACCGCTGAGCTTCTCACTGCTGAATGCAAGATAGGAGCCTTAATGAGAGGCACATGGACAAAGGAAAGGGAGAGGAGGGGGGAAGGCAGCGGTTGAGAAGGACAGAGTGTGCTGCAGCCACCACTAATAGTCACTGTTGACAGAATGGTGACCCTTGTGTGACATACTGTAATGATGCAAAGCCAGTCTGGTAAAATGTTTTTAGTTTGCCTCAAGACACTTAAAGATTTAAGGAGTCTGTCTATAGTAGAAAGACAGCTTGTTGTGTTTGGATTCATCCAAATGTGCAGACGTATGTGGCTGAAATGAAATGCAGACCACAACTCTAAGCGTTAACTGTCAGTGACTCTCATTGGAAAGTAAGAAATAAAAGGTTTTGCTCAGCTTTTATTTCCGACACCTTGAATTCAGCTGATTCTTCAGTGCCACAAACCAATCTAAACCTTTAAACAAAACAGTGTATTGCTTCTGAATTCTAAGTGAAGTTCAGTGAGGGTTGAACATTTTGGCATGCTGTTTGTGCAAACTTTTTACCTTGAGACCTCCAAAATCATGAGGATTCAAAGCCAAAGCTGGGGGTCTTGGGGTCCTCCTCCAGAAAAAATTATTATGGTGGCATTATGGTGACTTTTAAATGAGTACTGCAACAGCATTTTTATTTTCAACACTTTCAATTTTACTTCTTTATTAATTCTCAGGATAGAATACAGAATAATTTGCCCCTCTGGCATGAACTTGCTTGAATCTCTGGCATAAACTAATATTCATTCATTCATCAAGTCATTTGTTAATTGATTTTCAAGTGGCTATCATGTGTGTTATGTGCATGCCAGGAAACAACATTTGTGTATTGTTGTCTGGATGGAGAAACAGTAGACTTTGAGTTGTAGGGCACTGCCAGAAACAGGTTGTGAAAATGAAAAGGTGGTATGTGTTGGTGGTGTGAACGTTTAGGCTCAAAATGACGTTATGCTTTGTAGTGTTTTCAGGGAAATTCCCAGCATCTGGTGCCTTTCAAACCCCGGCAGAAGGTCTGTCTCTGTTTGTAACAGTTCCAGACCCAAACTGACAACATGGGTAAATGCAAGGATGGTAATGATCTTAGCACCACTCTCAGTCAAGAAAAGAGAGACCAATGCTTGAAATTGTCACTAATTAACAACATGTCTCTAATTATAGGTATCTTTAATTGCATAGTAGCCTACGCAATTGTCAAAGGGAAGCCACCTGATACTTGAAAATTATTTTTTAATTACCGGTAAGGCTTTTAGTCATCATGAGCCTTTCAGCCTTTGATAATTAGTCTTCTGTCAGGTCATCCCTAAAAACTTTTAATTGAGATTGTCTTGCATTTCCAAAACTACTGAACATTGTCAAAACACTTTACTTTTTGGTAAATGTTATGCACAATCTAAATGTGTTCTGCTCATACTCCTCAAAATACGACTGTATGCATAAGATGAGCACCCATTATTTATCCTGATATGCTGCAGTGCACCAATGAGAGGGAAAAACCCAAATGTCCTCATCTATCTCGATTTCAATACAGTAGAACCTATGGCAGAGCTAATCAATCCTGCTGTAATGTAGTACTTAGCTAAGTCCCTTAGGGATAGCCAGTGCGGTGATGTAGACATTGAATGTTGAGTTCACTGTCTGACTCACTGACAAATGAGAATGGTGAACTTTCCTGTGACATCAACAGCTTTCGTCCCATGTGAATATTTTCACTCTGTGGGTCAGGCCCAATTATGCACTGCACTATCACTGATGTTGGAATCAATTATATCACAGCTATTAGGCAGGTTGACTGATGTCTGTTGCACAAACAAAGGATTTCAATTAGAGAGCGGGGGCTAGTTCATTTGTCTGGTGGCGATATATGGAGTGGTTGGCCTTTTAATTTCCCTTAAATTAGCCTGTAATGAGGCCATAATTGGCGCCCGAGACATTCACTTTCATATTTCATGAGACAAAAAAAGAAATTTATAATTAGACAGCCTTATCTGAAGGCATCCTGCCTCCCAGATGACAATGGTAACTATCTGCGCCTCCACATTCCTAAGCTACAAAAGGAATCTCAAGAGATGTATGTGTGTACAGCCTAGCTACAACTAGCAGGACCTACGTTTCTGGGTGAGACCATATATGGAACATACCCATTAATATTTACCATTCACTGGAAGATATAGGCTTATATTTAGGGAATGATGGCATTCAAAACATGTGTAGTCTGAGTGTGTGTGGTGTAATGGGTCTCTGCACCACACCCTGGGTTTGGGAAGGGACTGGCATTCTGTTTCCCTTTTTATCACACTGCAGACCAGCAAGTACATAACTCTGACATTCTGTTGGGACACGCCCTCTGTCGGGCTTAGGACCATTTGTTTGGCAGGAGAACTTGGCCCTTAAAATAGGCTCATGTTAGTCCTACACAGCACAGTTGTACTTGAGTTCAGATTTTATGTTGTCACAAACATGTCAACCAAGTAACACTAGATGCAGAGCAACTGTGAAATGCAACAGCAGCCCCTTCTTGTGGAAGAAATACTCTTTAAAATTGCAGTAAAGGGTTTGTTCACTCAAATTATGAAAATGCACATTTTCACCCTTAGCTTCTATCCATGCTGATAGTTTTGGTTTAATTTTCTTTTAGGTTTTGAGGTATTAACTTCTAAGAATTCCACCTCACTTAATAGTTTTATACAGACAATTTCTTTAGTTGAAAGTAGTGCCAACAATGCTGTCAACAATAAAAATAGCTAACAGTGAGGTCTGTGTATTATCCAAAGTAACCAGTAGCCATATGCACTAGCTGTTCATAAGGCTAACTATAATCATCAAAATGGTTTCTAAGTAAAATGTATGCATCACAAGATGAAAAGGAGTTGCTCTATACAAACTAATTCTTATGCAGAGATTGCGGTAGTTGTTAAATATATACACCCAGAATCTTCCAGATGAAACCTTCTAATAGCTAAGTGAACCAACTGACCAAGCTAACATTAGCTTGCTAACATATGACCTGTTTAGATTGAAAATTAAAAGAAGTAATGGAATATGTTTAATACGTCACTTGATCAAAAAGCCTGTTTAAATATTTAATTGCTTTGGATTTGAGATTGACATCGCTACAGGTGTTTGTCTGTACCAGCTAAGACGTTTCCATCTTTTCAAACCTGGAAAGTTTCATAATGGCATTATTCAGTGCACAAACAAAATTCCACTCTCTTACATTGTTTTTGGGTGTGGGCAAAAATCTCTAAAATCAAATGATTGAAATTTGGGGGAACTGACCCCTTAAAGATTGCTGTGTGTCTCACCCCTCATACACTATGTGCTTGTCACAGACTGTGTACTAATCTTCTCAAGGTTCAAACTTAATTTAACACTTGCATGTCATAACACCGATCAAACTGTGACATATTGTGGAAATAATATTGGTGGCCTGCAGCTGTGTGACCAACTAAGAGCAGATCGCATTAGCAGGAGCTGGACTTCTCTGTGCACACGGGCAGCCTCACTCAAGTGCCATTTGAAGACATGTGCCCATTTATCATTGGTGTTATGAGTCTCCTCTCTCCTCCTCAGATTGTGTTTGAAGCCGTAACCTCAGGGCAGCGTGGCTTGCTGGCCATCAAAGACGTCGTGGTCCAGGGCCACCAGTGCAGTAAGTCCTTTTTTCCCTTCACCATAAAAGAATATCATCAAAGAGTCATTGTCCTTTCCATGACACCCCCCCAAAAATACCTGTATCGTTGTTCTATTCAAGGATTCCCAGTCAAACAAAAGGCCTTCAAAAAGTATACTACAGTCAATATAAAGTGTAAACCTCCCTCTTCCCAGCTCCCTGAAGACTTATGAGCATACGGATGACATGCTGAAGTGTGCTCAAGATTCAATGTTAGAGTGGCTGTATTAAATCTGTCCTTTGAGAGATGGGAGAAATAGTGGCGGGGGGGGGATGAAAAACAAATGCCGCCACACAGTATGCTGCTGCTTGTGTTTGGATTCCACTATTCTTCCCCTCCCTTGAGGATATTCAGTAAAGCATCTCATCTCTCAGATGTTCAGAGTTCTGCTACCCTTGCTGAATATAAGTACAAGCACTTCAGAGTGCGCTGCGGAGCTAATGAACATGTAATCACTAGCATATTTAGAATTCTTCTGCTTCGGCTTTTGGGATATGCCGCTGCTGTGGGAGAACAAGGATGAGGGCTCTTCAGGATTCCTCATCGCTGCATGCTTTTGAGTACTGAGAGTGACGTTAGTCCATATGGTACGCCGAAAGTTTATACTGAGAGGTTTTCACGCTCCACAGTCTAAGTCAAAATCAATACCACACATGTTTTCATCAGTTGATTTTACTTCACTCTACCCATCATAGCTTCAGTATCAAGCTCTGATTGTTAGGCGCTAATGACCTGGTAACCATTTGAATGCAGCTGAATTCCTGCAAATGTTTTGTCAATAAGATGGATTTGTATAGCGATAGGTGTTGAATATGAATGTATACGAGGAAATCAATGACGCCTTGCAACGTGATTATGTTTAAAATGTGTAAAAGTGAGTTGATCAATAACCTACTCAGGCAATTGGGTTTCTTGGGTGATCAGAGCAACTCTTCAGTGGAGCACAGCCAATTCATTTTCTATTTATACGACCATGTGGAATATCTAGCTCAAAGGTGTGATTATGCCGCTAGGTGGTCTGCCTCTCCTTCCATCATTAAATAAGACATTAGCAATGAGGAAAAATAGATTTGTCTTTTTTGGCACTGGATGGATTGACAGGACACAGTTATGAAGGAGGTGTAGTTCAAAGACGAGGTTATACAATATTAAGTAGAAGTGAAAGTCTTGATGATGAAAGTGATAGAATTAGCTTTTGCCAAGTCTTTAGAGATTTGGTTGTTTCGAATCAAGGTCGCTCCACTGAATTGCCCTATTTTTCTATGCAGAATAGTTGTACTAATCAAAAATGTTCTACATAAGTTGCTTTCTGTGGACTATCCTAGTCAGTGAGCATGCTGATAATGAGCACAGTTGGAAAAGAGAATAATGCTTTTGGAAAAATCCCCTCAATCAATGAAAGGATGCTGTTAAGAGACAGCGGAAATTGGTTTTTGGTAGGTGCAAGATCAGCCTCTGGTGTCTCATTTTAAGGATTTAGGTGCAATGTTCCTCACAAAGCGATGCTGGCCTCTGGCACCAAGGGGTATCAGATAGTGTAATAAAGAGCAGTATCCATTCAAGCCTTCTTTTCTCAGTTCTCCAATTATAGATACAAATCTTGGCACAAGCGAAGTGGATAAAAGTGAAATTTGTGGACACAGGAGTATAGATTGGCATAGACTTGATGGAGGCGTTAAGTGGCGGCTCTAGCACCCAGATCTGGTGATTAATTCTTATAAAGTACAAACCCATATTAGGGAAGTTGAACCCTCATCTCAGCATGTAATCGCATATAACTTTTGCTGCTGTCTGACAAATATTTGCACTTTTTCATAGTGAACACACCTCATTTCCTGACTATAAAGGGAGTGGAGGTCAACGCCGGACAGACTGCATCTTTCCACTGCACCGTCAATGGACGCAAAAGGGACAATTTCCGCCTCTGGCTTCAGGTGAGGTCCATTTTCCTTGTACTTCACTACACTCTAGATCAAAGACTAGATCAGATGGAATCCGTATTAGAACCTGGCTCTCTGGAAGTGAATGTGTACTGAAAAGATCCTATTGTCTGAATGTCATTTTCTCATCTGGATTTAGCAGTGCTTCTGTTGTGCCACCAGGTCCAATATTTCATGTTAAATACATAAGATCAATGTCTGATCTGAGGGGATATTTTTCAGAACTGGAATGGTTACCAAATCAACGTTTTATTCAAGTAAACCCAGGCCAGATGTTAGCATCTGTCAACCATACAGTGTGATCTGGATACTGCTGTTGGCAACCATCTTGAGACTTAAAAAGTAAAACACATGGTAAATTAAATATAAAATGATGATCAATCAGAATCACAGAACATGACACTGTAGAGACCGTGACAATTGTGCTTTCTCAATAAAACATTCTTTTGATCCAAATAGCTGGGTAAAAGAGAGAGTGTAGCAAAAACAATGCTGAAGCAGGATTACTTGGTTATTTTAAACATGTTTAACCCTAATTACATAGGGCCAAATGTAAGTTACACCACAGCCGTAGACAGTACACCTTCCTGATGGGCTCGCAGATGTCCACAACAGTAGACCTCAAACATGGTTTCTGGTTAGCAGATTAACCACAACTCTAAATCAGTTTGCAAGGTATAATAAATTGTGGATAATTGTTGAAACAGTACTTACTGTGTGGTTCAAGCTTAAAAGTGAAACCAACTTAATAATGAGTTTGTATATACATACTAACTTGACGGGAGAATGTAGAAATTGCGACTCAGATGTGTAAAATAAATTAGTATTGTATAAAACATTGAGTTTACTTGCAAAACAAAGATAAAAGCCATTCTTAAATGACTAAACAAACAGCCGTTTGATTGATATTCCCAGAGGTGCTCAATGGAAAAAAAACCCCTGATTTAAGATCATTTAAAAAAAAATTGGAGATATCAGAACAACCCAACACCTGTTTGATTGATACTCCCTGGAGTACACACACACAAACGGAGATATGTCTTTGCAAAAGAACACCTCAAATATGTTTAGTCTGGTATCATATTTGATCTTTAAATAATACTCTAATGCTATGAAATGTATTCTCATTAATAAGGTGAACAGTAGGACAAATTTTGTTTAACCTGATGCTGTTTTTGATGCCTCAATTGAGCAAATACGAGTACATAATTTCACATATTGTTATCACATGTTCGTTGCCCTAACCCCAGACATTTGTACCAGCGTGTGGATGGGATGCGTTGCTTGTAAAAACACACGGTATCAGAGCAGCTTGTGTCACATAAAACAAGTCTTATTTCTTTTAACTCCTTGGCAGCAGTTAATTGAGTCAATGCTAGTCTCAGCTCCTGCTCAGCTGCAGCACGACAGACCCCAATGGAACACGCAGCCACTAAAAGCTATAGAAAATGTCTTATTTGTTTGTGTGAATAAATGTTTAAACACAACTTGAATGCATTGAATGCAAACGACTGAATACAAATTACCTATATGGATCATCCTGTGCGTCTTGCCTGTCTTCCCCTTTACCTCCGTCAATACTCAGGATTGATTTTGGGTTTCAGTGTTGCCCCCTTTCCTCCAGGGCACAAACACTTTTGGCTGTGTTTCTTCAACCTCCCCAACAACAACTTCAATCCGCACTTTCTGTGTTTCACCCGTACGCAACCTTTTGACGTGAATCCTATGCACAGTTTTATAAATGAGGCCCCAGATTTCCAGAGGCCTCTGTGTCTGGGAGGCAGGGGATTACAGTTGTTTCAGATCACCGCAGTATGGTCTTAACCTATATAGATGTTGGCTCTGTGGATACTGTGTACTATATCTGGCACAACTGAGCTGCACAGCAGTCTTGAATTGACCTTGTTCTGAGCAGCAAAGGTAGTGCATCTGGCAGACATAACCCTGCCGGCTCTGCTGCTAAGCACACTGTCACACATGTGATCAGTGGGAGCATGACGCTGGGTAAAGGTCCTCTGCCAGGTACTCCATCATTTTAACAAACACGTCCTCATTAGCACAGGAGCTGGAAAACAAACATTAAGTGAAGTCCCCCGATGACAGTAATGAAGAAATATTTCTAATGAACAAATGTCCCCCATCTGCCTGCTGTGAGAGGTGACAGCTGGGGAGAGCCCACTGTGTCTTTGCGTGTGTGTGTGTGTGTGTGTGTGTGTGTGTGTGTGTGCATTCCTGTGTGATAAATGTATTCCTACTATCACCCACCGATGGGAATGATAGGACACAAACAAAAACGCACAAACAAGTACACTCAACCAGAGTTTCTGAAACACACAAGGTCAGTCCACTTTGCTTATTAAACCTTTCCATTTTGGAGGCTCACTTGTGTGTTTGTGTTTGTCTCGGTTCCAAACAGGGCATCGGTGGACGGGAGGCCCCAATGAAAGCCACTAAACCTTGGAACAACCGCCGCTTCATAGGCACTTTCGATGTAGAGAACACAACCAAGGGCGACTCAGGCCGCTACCGCTGCATCGTCCACTCAGACAAAGGGGTCGGAGTGTCCAATTATGGGGAACTAACCATAAAACGTGAGTATTGGTCCCAGAGCGGAGAGAAACACAATCACCGCCTATCTGAATGAACACAGCACAGATAGCAGGAATGTTTTCCTACTACATGACCTCTATGTGTACAGCAAAGTCAACAGGAGATAAACAGGAAATGCTGCATGTTCGCAGATGAAAATGTTCTCTAAGGCGATACTAAAAATACTAGCTTTTTATGTTGATTTGTTATCCAGAGGACTTTAATACTTCCCATGTAAAGGGCGTCCTTGACTGAGCACAATTCCACCTAAAAGATCACAAAGGCAAGAGGCCCAGGGTTTACAGTAACTTCACTGATATTTCACTCCTGCAGTCATTTGATATGAATTTATGGAGTCGTCTAAAACTAAATCCTGCAAGGCCTCACTTTCCTACAGCCCTATAGCCCGGTAATAGCCTTCTATATTTCTTCACCTCAATTTTCTCCCTGTGCTCTCAATTGAATTTACTGCCCCGAACCCCCCCCCCCCCCTTTTTTTTTGTCTCCAAGCTTTACGTGATTGATAGGTTTAATCCTGGCTGTCCAGATCGAGGTCTGTCAATCATGCGAGAATGGCCGAGCCCAGACACTGCAGAGTGAAGAGAGAGATAAAGTCTCTCTGCCCAAGTGTATCAGTGGGTTTCAGTGGTGTACTCAAAGAAAATTTACTGACACTCTGGAGGCACTCAAAACCACACTCGTGCATAAATTCAGCATCACAGTCACTCTCACATCCTCCTCGCACTTACACATACTCGCTGGACAGCAATATTTTTGCTGATTGTTGCTTTCAATGTGTTACTAGATATATTTTTACACAAGACAAACCAGTTAAGTGTAAAGTGCTTTTGTCATAAATATTTAAAATACAGTAATTTCCTAGATTTAAGCATTCATTGAATCTTGTAATGCATCCCACTTTAAATTCTGCAGAGATTTCACACCTCGATGACTCCGACATAAGCCAACTCGTCGCTGGAAGAAAAGAGGCGGTTTCACGGTTATAAGTGTCACACATACAAAAAGCTGATATCTCCACTTATCGTACCAGTCATAAAACAAGTGCTTAACCCTCCTAGCAATGTGTCTGAGTTGTAAATCCTCCTTAAATGTGTATTCACCGCTTCCGTGACTCATTTTTGGAGGAGTGACCACGGAGCAATTCTGAGGATTATGAGCCTGCTACAGTCACACACCGGCTTTCTCCCCCCAGCCGCCACCCCTCATTACCATACACTGCCTTTTTCTTCAACATGAGGAGAGTGAATGCTTGATTATCCCAGATAATCACTTCTGCCTTTCATGCCAGTTTTCAGTCAGATTTATGTGCCTATGTGGAAGTGCGCCACACATATTTCCAGAGCTCCATACAGATTGGCCCAGCGCAGCCCCTTTCCCATGCCCCCCTTGTGATGGGCTCTCCTGTAGTGCAGCCAGTGGTTCTGAAAGGGGGATAATTACTCCCTGTCCAAGTGCTGGCGCCTTTCATGGCCTGGTTAGAATCACCTGGAGCCCGCAAAGCACTCGCTGAGCTCCAACGCAGTATTCTGGGCCATGTTACCAAGTTAAGGCTGCCGAGGCGCAGCCGTGTCAGCACTAATGAGAATAGCCACCAAAAATCGAAAGCCGGCCAGCCAAGCTCGTCATTTTCCTGTGGTCACCTCTTCTCCTATCAGGAGCAAATCAATCCTTTACTCACAGCAGCCCAATTAGGAAAGTGCAGAGTGTAATGAGGACCTCTTGCATCTTAGCGAGAGAGGCTCAGTGGATGTAACGAGAAATGAAAGAAAAGGATTTATAAAGACTCGGGTCTAACTAATCTAACAACAGAGCAGAGTGGCATGCTCTTATTATTGCTCTCTGTGTGGTGAAAGGATTGATGGCAAGACGTCTGCGTGTGTGTGTGTGTGTGTGTGTGTCTGCAAGTATGTGCTATTTGTATGTTTTGTAGTGCTGAAATGATTAGTCGATTAATTGATTATTCAATGGAAAGAAAATTAAATAACAATTTTGATCATTAAATAATTAAACATATTGCCAAACATTAATAGTATGTTGGTTCTTAGTATGTCTTTCTGCATTGGGTCCATGTGGATGCCAGTGTGAGTGGTTTTTCGTTGCATGTGCATGAGTGTGCATTTGTGTGATTGTGCTCTGGCAGGCAGGCAGGTGCTGCGGCAGAGGAGGAGGCAGCTGTCGCCAGGCCGTTTGCCTGTCTGGTCAACATCATGACAACAGCTGCTTGCTGACCCCCGCGTATGGCCGCCACTGTCATCTGCGCACAGTGAACCATCTCGAGCCAGCACAGAGTTCACTTCTGAGCCCTTTCCAGGGCCCCATTGCTGCGAAGCTGCCTCGTAAGGCTTAAACAGTAGGAATTGAGTCGTTAATATCCTAAAGTGTTCCAGCACTTGAGTGTATTTCACACCGGTAATCCGTTATTTTCAGTGCGTCTGCTGTGGCTGTTGAACAGAGGATTACTGCACCTACAGGAATTATTTCATCACCGTAAGCTGATGTTGCTTTTGTGAAGCAGTAAATTTCCAAAGTTAAATTACATGCTTATTGCAATAATACACCATGCTGCTTATTTGTGGAAATAGTCTCAAGTGATAACAGCAAATGTCTATGCATAATCTATGCATTACAGTGCATAAAAAAGCATGTTCTCTATAGAAAAGGAAGATTGGTTAAATTATTGAAGAGCTCTTGCGTGATACTTTGGATGAATTTGAATCCCACAGTCTGACGGTGTCACAGGTAATCCTGTAAGATAATACAAGATAATCAGAAGATGCAGTATTATAACTTAAGTGGATATTAGTTGAAGTTGAATTTCCTGTTCTTTCTCACCCTGTGAGCAAATCATGTCTGAGTCAACAAACAGAAACTTTGTCATATTTTGAGGGCCATTTGGTCCCTTGCATCACAAAGCGCTATCACAGAACGAGCGTGTTGGCAAATGTGTCAATAAAATCTGCTACCAACCCACATGACGCTTTTTATTAACAATGACTGACATTTTATCCAGATTTCTTTTTATCCAGTTATCTTACAAAGTCCTTACTTTAAAAAAAAAGTCAAAAAGCCAAGCCACTAAAGAAAATCTGAGTGCTCTGTTCTCTGAAATCAACATTGGGAAACCCATTTTAAATATTTTAGTCTCATTTGATGATTTAAAAGGTTGCAGATGCCAAGCACTATTACAGTATTTTTAATACATCATTGTACAATGAGACATGGTTTTACAGTGTGAGACTGCTTTCTGTTGCATAAATGAATCTTAGCATATTGCCACTTAAGTCGGTTAAACCCCTTTAAAGACATAACTTTAAAGAAAAGACCATCAAAACAAGCCAATGGTTGAAGGCAGATTTTGGATCACCTCATGCCTCTGTCTGGCTCCAACAAACAGACTGGTGCGCAGCATGTAAGTCTAGGAGAGGACCTGCTGGATTAGCTGGTTCGCTTTAGGTGATGTTTGACAGCAACACTGGAAGCTTGGATTAGTGGGAGTTTAGGGACCTGCGACGGAGGTCACCGTGGGGTAACCATCTGCTGAGGGAGAGCCTCCAATTCTCTGTAGGACACCTTAGACTGCTCCTAATGTGCCTGGAGAGTTCTCCTTCTCCATGACAACTCCATGAGAAGCAGCCAGGTGACTCATGGCATTATTCTGTTACGCTAATTAGAGCTACTCACTGTGGCCTCTGGGACATGTAACTATTGTAGTGCATGACAAAGGTAGATTCCTAAGCATTGCTTTGGCTGTGGGTCATAGCTGTTTGTTGCCAATGGCAGGTTTTTGGTTGCACCCGCAGACACTGTGTTCGAAGCCTGACTGTGAGATAGTGAAGGTGGACTTGTTTTGTTGTACCTATATTTGAATGGTAACTAATAAGCATTTTGTCAGAAGGGAGGATAAAAGTGTAGAGCTATTTTTATGGACTTTTCTAATAACACTTTGGCTCATACGTTACTGCAACATCCCCTTGCCTGGTTATATAATAATGCAGTCCTGAAAATATCCCACAGTTGAAAGAACTTGTGTGACATTTCAAGAAGCCTCATTAAACCACAAATGGCACAAGGTTTAAGCAAAATTAGACTAATATTGGTGACAACAGAGAAAAGGTTATTTTCAAGGTTGTCATTGAACACCACGCTTGTCTGATAAACTCGTATTGAACAACTTGAGATTACATTGGTAACAAATTCAAACGAACACTTATGGTTATAAAGGCCTAGATTTTGATTCATTTCTAAGTGAATACTATTCATTTTAGAGAAAATGACCCATACCTTAATTTAATATTTGCACAATAGTCTTTGAAAATGTGTCTTTTATTTATTAACCAAAGACTACAGCTTTCTCTTAATAAGAGTTTTATACCGAAATAATACAATTTCTGGTAACCGCTTGACCTATTTTGACAATATTGTGGATGGCTTAAACATTTTGAAACTGTTTGAATTGAACAAGTGCAACATTTTAAAAATCCTCTCTGTCTATACTTGCCCTTTTTTTGAACAGCAAGTGTGTTAAATAAGTACATTTACTTAAGCGCTGTAGCCTGTAAAAATATTCAACTACATTTATTAGATGACTATCATTAAAGTTACTTTACAAATCAAGCTTTCGATTATGATGATGTTATAAAATAGCCTATGATGCATTGTTATGGATTAAACTTTCCAACAGTATATAAAATAGAAATAAAATAGATTAGCTTAACCTCGATTAGCTAAAAAATTAAAATACTGCTTAGATGTGAATCTCACTCTTTAAAGGGGCACTGTGGTGTTTTCTTGAAAACAAAGTTGTGTTTACATTCAATGTTACTCACCAAACTGCATTATGTGTGTTCTTGAGCTCTGGCAAACTTGCATTACAACTAAAATAATTGGCACGCCGCAGGAATTGTGTTGTAAAAGCAATAATAGTCCACATAGTTAACATCAGTGGCGGTTCTAGACCAGTTTTATTGAGGGGGCCAGGCTGGGGCCAGTTGTTTTGTCAGAGGGGCACAATCAATCCGGGACAAAAGAGACAAAGGCAATGTTTTAGTATGTTTCAGTAACTTACAGTTATTTGTTTCAGTAACAGGATCTTTTCAGTAACTTAGTTACAGTTTTATTAAATTACATTATACAAAAAAAACAAACAATTCCTGTTAATTTTATCTCAAGTTACAGTACATTCTTTGATGCAACACTTCTTTGTAAAGCTTAATGAACAGTTTAAGCTCTAGTGTACTAAATATTCTCAGGATCCCAGTTTCTATTTTGTATCCCACTATAACTTTTGCTAGGAAACAAGAAACACCACCATATTCACCCCTGTTATTAGTCATGTATATATACATATACATAAAACAAAATACTTGATAGTAGGCCATCATCTGTGCATTATGGAGTGGAATACATATTTTGGCAGGCTGCATGTAGGACCAGTAGGCTACTGTTATCGCTTTTTGTGTATGAAAAGTTCTGTTTAAATGCAATGCATTATTAAATTGTTATGATAATAATTTACCCTTTAAGGAGGGGCACTGAGAACAATTTTCAGCAATATCCAAAGTTTATCCATGCAATGGAAACATGGATTACAAGGACAAAACATTGTCTACAATGCTGCATTAAGTTTAATGTACATTTTGTGGCAAGGAAGATATATTACTATGATCACTGTAGACCAGGGCTATTCAATTGGGCCGGATTTTAAAACCAGGACACAGAGATGGGCCGGTTCAGTTCTTTATCAATGCTCTTATCAGTCCTATTTATTACAAAATAATTGAATATAGGCTATTATTTTAAAAAAGAGAATGTAACATTTTTATTAACTAAATGTTGTTTCTAGAGCAGCAACATGATTTACAATAGCAAAGTCACTAATATCTCACTGGAAACAAATCTAAAATGAGGAGGACTGGTTTGTCTCAGCCACCAGCTGAGTTTATAATGTACCATATTTTAATGTATTGGCAAACTAAGCTAAACACTTACTAAAGACAGACACTTTCACTTTAGCTTGTTTGTAACAATAAGTTATTAGCCAAACTAACACTGTGCGTGTGTAAAACCAAAACACAGCTGAGAGACTGAGCAGATTAAAACATTGTGTTTTGCGTGTTTATGCTTATTAAACAGGTGTGTTAGTAAAATATTAGCTTTGTACTCGCTAAATTTTTATTACTTACACTAACGAGCGTAGTTGTCATCAATGTCCGCTGATCAGCTGGCTCACTTTGATCAGTGTGTGCGCGTGTGCGCATGCGTGTCTGAGTGTGTGGAGTGGAGGCGCTCTGCACACAGAGGAGGGGAGAGGCTGCATGTCGGACAGTTGTTGAACCTTGATTGGCAGTGATTGGTACAGCGCTTGTGAAACAAAGATGAGAAGGAAACGACACTCTTTAGCTACTTTCTTACACTATAGGCCTACATGTAGTTTACTTTTGTTGTCATATTTATTAGATTACGTGCTGGGCCGGATGTGGCCCGCGGGCCGCCAGCTCAATAGGGCTGTTGTAGACGTTGTAGGGCCATAGGGGGGTCCAAGCTTTGTGTTACAGGGGCACTGGCCCCTGTTGGTCCTCCCCAAAACCGCCACAGGTTAACATACTGCAGAGTTGTTATTTAGGCTTTCCCATTAATAATTTTAGCTTCAAATAGAATTTCATAATTCCACAAAACAGTCAGGAGTTGAGATTAAACCAGCTCCTGAGTCAGACAAGAGAGATGACAACTACAGTAGTTGTCAATTACTTCAGGCTTTTTCATAAAAGTTCTCTGATTGAAATCAATACATTGTTCAATAGGAGCATCATTTGCCATACTCTTGCTGACTTTAGTCAGTGTACTACCTATGATGAGATTGCACGCCAAGCTGGAACTATTGATTGTTATGTGGCTGTTCTTAAAAACCTCTATTATAGGGAAACATGAAGATCTTCTTCATGTGCTTCAAGAGAATTTTGATGTGGTTGACTGTTTAAAAGAAGAAATTGATTTTAAACATCTTGTTTGCTTGGTACAAGCATTTTTATATTATATATATATAATGTATGTGTATATATATATATATATGTATATATATGTATATGTATGCATAGGGATATAAATGTCAGTGCCTTTTATACAAATTAAAAATATATATATTTTCTGTCTTACTTAAGATAATAATAATTTTATTTATATTGCATCTTTCCAAATAAAGGTGCATACTTTACAAACAAAACAAATACAAATAAATCAAATCCAAAACATAAGATATAAAAAAGAAGAAATCATTTAAATAAATACAACTAATACCGTAAGTAAACAAAATGTCATAGGATAAAAGTGAGTTTTAAGAAGAGATTTAAAAGAGGATACAGAATTTGCCTGCCTGAGATCTCCAGGAAGGGAGTATTGTCAAGACTTTCCATCATTTCACCATTATAGTTTGGTCATCTAATGTTGGTCAAAAACATTTTGTTTCCCTAGAGCCCCCAGTGCCAATTGCACCACCCCAGTTGACTGCTGTTGGCGCCACGTACCTTTGGATCCAGCTGAATGCCAACTCCATCAATGGGGACGGGCCAATCATCGACAGGGAGGTGGAATACCGCACTGTCTCTGGCACCATGTACGACCTGCAGCCAGTAGACAAGACCACACACAAGATCGGCCACCTGGATCCAGACACAGAATACGAGATCAGTGTTCTGCTCACCAGACCTCTGGAGGGAGGCACTGGAGCCCCCGGACCGCCTCTGAGGGCCAGGACCAAATGTGCTGGTGAGGCCAATAATACCATTACTTACACAGCATCAGTAGGATTTTACATGAACGGGCTTTAAATTCATACAGTATGAATACAGTAACATAAATACATACAGTATCTAAACCAACTAAAATATCACAAATGTAATGGAACGCCATTGAAACCGCCACACCATTATTAGAATCTGTTTATTTTGACATGAGAAATGTGCTGCATGGGGCATTTGTGTCTTTTTAAATCAAACAAAGAAGAAGTTTCTATTAGATACAAATTAAATCATGGAGAACAACTACATAATGCAAACGTCATTCAAAGTGTACCAAAGCCAAGTGGCTATGTTAGCACATGTAATCCTACAGCATAAACTGTATGTTTGAGACAGATGAGCTATAAAAACATAAATTATAACACAAGTAACATGTATATAGTTAAAACAAATATAATATCACTAGCAATTTACAAGTGATTCAGAGAAACTGTCACTGACGACAACCATGGTAATGCCACTTTCTGCAGTAAACTTTAATTGCCCAGCTGATTTTGTATTCTGAAATGGTCAGTGCATGTAAATCAAGTTTTCTTCCCTCCCCTGGAGTAAGTTTCTCTGAAGTTTTATTGTAGACAATCCAGTCAAATTACTCCTGTAATAGATCTAATAGCAACACAACACGGGGGCTGGTAAGTAGCCTCTCTCAACTCTAGCTTGATAATTAATTATCTCTCAATTACACTCCAAAGGCGATGCCCACGGAAGAGCAGTATTTTGTATTTGGAGCTTTTCATATCTATTGCAAAATAATTTGCGATTGTTCAAAGCTGAGTGTATAAAGTGAGTGGAGGAAATAAAGATGATAGAATAAACCCCCCCCCC
>NC_060155.1:8364881-8390805 GCF_021292245.1 Micropterus dolomieu | reverse complement strand
CCCCCCCCCCCCCCCCCCCTCCAAAATACAGACACACAAAAAAACAGCTGCTATTTAAAATGTATTTCCTGCAGCTAGCATAACTGTTTAGGTTGCAGCACGTTCTTTACCCTCAGCACGTGTATAATCGGCCTAACTTAACTCCCCTTTGTGGTGAATTAGCAGCCTGCTAAATGTGACTGAGCTTTATCTATGTGCCAGTTGGTACTTCGCATCCACAAACGAGGATAACATCTCTGTTACAGCTAACAGCGCTAACACCTGAAAAAATTAAGATCACTTTCACTGTCAGCACTTTGCATAGGTCCAACACAATGACTTGCAACAGAAACAAAGACAACAGAGAACAAAAGTGCCCCACTTCATTAAATACAGATAAAGATACTGGAATTTGTAACAATGCTGTGAAAAAGAATGGTCAAAGCAGATGAGCAGTTCATTCAATTAGCATTCGTTTGTTTATTTTAATTTTAGTATTGCTGCCTCAGGCTTGTTGTATTTGAGCTTGAACAATCCTTAATTTACTTTTAACAAACAAAACATTTGAAAAAGATTTCTATTGTTTTTTACCACCATCTGCATATAATAAATATCCATCAGGACTCCATTGTTGGTAAAGCTCCATTGTGTTTCCTCCCATTGCATTTGAAGAAAATACTGCAAAAAGTGCAGCTCACAATCGGCCAACATATATCATTTAGATTTTATTTAGGTAATTAGTTTTCCATAGCAGACAAAGTCCTCTGTGTTTTCATTGTTTTCACCTATAGATTTTTGGCATATGAACATAAATTGTCTCTTTTCTAAGTAATGTATTCAACAGTGAGCACCTGGAACAATTAAATACATGTAACAGAAAAACACCTATGAACCAATGGAACAATAACACATTTAAGTAAACTTCCCCTGCAGCAGCTGTGTGTCACAATAATTGATATGATTTATTGTCTGTTCCAGGCATAGAGCTGAAAACTGCTCTGCCACATGGTTAGTTTTATAACTACTTGTTTATTCAGCTTAATTCTCATTCCAAAGTCCATGCAAACTTCCTAATTCATCAGAAACACAGATTGATATCATGTGTGAAGCAGAGTGGCACCTTAAATTTGAATCATTAAGTTGCTGCTATACTGTGGGCATTCAAACTCAAACATGTACATAAACACTTTGAGAATGCCTGATGATATTGTACAAATTGCCCTTCTCACAACATTAACCAGCTAAATTCCCATGCTGTAACAGGATGCCAGCTCGAGGAACAAAACAAACCTAGCCTCAGCATTTTCCCAGGCTAATGCTGTTTGGTGTCCAGAGAAATGCTGATGAAAATGAGATTTTTCTCCCTCTCTGCCCAGGGTGTAACTCCCTCTCCCCACTGTGAAGGTCATGAGCTTATTCATTTTTAGGCTGGCTGATAGGGATGAGTGGTCCTACCTGCGTACATCCTTCTGAGCCAGGCCCAGCTTCAGCGGGGGTCCTGCCCCTTGGCCACCCTGCTGGTCTCAGTCAGGGAGATTGATGGCCCCGGCTCCTGAAGTGTGTTTGAGGAAGCAGCTCTTGATCTTGTCCGGCTCTCTGCTGGTCTTTCCCACTGACAGGCTGGACCTCAGCAGAGCTCCTAATTGAACGGTTAAGACTCTCAGGGCTGTGTGATACATCACTGTTGATACAGACAGACCCAGAGACTCGCTCCCCCTCTCCCTGCACTGCTGTCTGGAGGCGCTAATGAAAATCTGTGGCTACTTTAGAGCGCTGTCTCTCACATAATTATTCATAGCCTGCCTTGGTCACTTCGCAAACTGAGCAATGTTTCTGATGACAAAGGATGTTTTAATTCAATCTTCTGTAAAATGGGGAATATATAATGTAAGGACGCTACTAGTTCAATTCAGAAGTGGGAGGAAAAAAGGAGTAGCCTTGAAAGGTTTTCCTTCCCATGAAGCACTTTCATTACTTTCCTAGCGAACTTCAAAAGAATGTCTTTTCCAAGGCTCTGTGATTGCTCTGGGGGGTTATTTGTGAGTTTTAAGGGTTTGCAGAATGAGTCAAACAACATATTGCTTTTGCATATGCTTATGTCTTTGGACCGGCGATGTCAAATTTCGCAACTTGTTAACATTTGTTATTTTCCTCTTTTCCTACTGGCCAGAATGACTCGCCAAACATTTTTGAGCTAGAGGAGGAAAACATTTGGTAACTGCGCTCCCCTTCCGTGTGAAATTTATGTCTGTGTGAAGTTGTTTACCACTTCAGAGTCCTCCACGCCTGGTAAGGGCTGCTTGAAGGAAGACCGTGTATTATCAGGTGGAGCCCTAGGATCACAGCAGGGTGCCCTGCATTTCAGCAACACTATTGAAAGACCGTCTCACACAGAGAAACCATTTCCAGACCATACTAGGAAGATAGATATGCAAGCCCTAAACAACTGCTCATCTGCAGTCTGTGTTGTAATTTAGATCTGTATTTGCCAGGGCTTTTCAGTCTTCACAATAATAATCTGCTTTGGGTTAAGACAATCACAGATGCAGACAGGCTTTCACTCCACCTCACAAGCAAACATTTGAAACATTTTATTCAAAAAAACAAACATCTGCTGAAGACAGTTACTTTCGTCACTTTAGCAGTGTCTGAATCAATCAACCCTGGTAATTATTTTAAAACCATTTGAAGTTGATTGAGCCAGAGTAAGGGGTGCATGTTTTTCCACACAGCAATTTCTGATGCAGCAGAGATAATTTCATACTAGTTTCCATGGTAGAAGAACAGTCTGCTCTGCGTGCCTCATCTCCGCCGTGTGGCCTTTGCTGTCCCGCTGGCTCCCAGGCACTTTAAAAATGGCAGTACATGATGTCCATGCTGGGTCCAAACACCTGCTCAGACTCCAGCCTCTGCCAACTCCACATCTCCATCTATAAGTTGTCTCCATCTGCTCTCCGGTACCACGTGGGAGTAGCCTCATCTGTTTGTTTTTACTTTGCCATTCTGTTGCACTGAGTGCTATTAAACACAGGGGAATCAGCATTAATCAGGGATCAGCCCTTGCTTAAACACTTGTTTATAACAGTGGAGAGTAGGGAGGAGCTGCGCAATTATGTTCACCCACACCAAGGTTTATTATTTGCATTCAGCCTCCTGGTTAATTTGTGAAAGACCAGGTCTGTTTTGATGAAAATAAAAATGACGCAAGTGTTTGACAACATAAATGGTAGTAGTGGTAGAATCGCTTTATTGCCAAGTACAATAATTTCTCTGAGTAGCATTGATGCAGGGACAATTTGAAGTGAATGTTGCTGCAGACTTTGATCCTGCAAAATTTTACATGTTTTCTGAAAATTGTGTTAATCGTGTTAAAATTGTGTTTTTTCTCCATTAATATCACATTTTAGACTACACACTAAGTATATTGAAGTTGTCGATGAGCTTGTGTGTTTTATTAAAGCTCTACCAAGTAAAGCATTTATTAAAAATAATTTCATGATAGGGGATTAGTATAAGTATATATTTTTTAATGCAGTCAGAAAGCGTGCATTGTTTGTGCAATACAAGAGTTGGCGAGCAAAAATGTAAACTCCTATACATGGACAAAACATTATAGCAGCCATGCTCAATGAAGGAGTGTCATATAATGAAATGAAAACATCATATACAGTGGGGAAAAGGACCTTCCAATCATGCCAACAAAAATAGAAAATAAAATTGGATGACTCTTGCCTGCAAAAAAAAAAAGGGAATAAATTCCATGTATTGTATGTATGTACTGATGCACAAGATGGACTTCAGAGATGCTGCAACAAAAGTAGCAGTTTGGTATCAATGCTTTTGAGCATGATGTTCGTTTGTTGCTGTTTGTAAGTGCATCAGAAGCTTTAATAAAAGCGTTCAAGCAAGGGGGTTGCAACAGTTGAAGTAAAATATTTCTCTACAAATGCTAACTAACTCAGCTGCTTTCACCAAAAGGGTTGCTAAGCTTTTTTCAAAGCTACAGAGGGGTAGCTTTGAAAAAATGTGTAATATTCACCATGGCTACGAAATAATGAATAATGGTAAGACTGATATACTTAAGTTAATGTCATTCCTTTTGTTGAACTGTCAGAAAGGACTTTGAAAAGTGCAATCTACAGTATAAAAGACCTTTTTCCCCAATGTATACTTAATTTGTGAAGAAACCATGCACTTTGATGGACAATAAGATTTAATGACCTGACTTACTGTAAGGACAGTTAGCACTCAGCATCACTTGCATTAAGACTGTTATTCACGTCTTATTTGCTTTCAGGAATCTGTGTCCGCTTTTGGTGCTAGCTCTAACCAGCTCTGGAAAATTAAAAAATTCACAGGTCAAGTTTCACTTTTGTTGAAACTGACCTCACCTTCAGGAAGAATTGATTGTGCATGTCCTTGTGTAAATACTGAAATTGCATATATAAAGAATAAAAGAAGAAGAGTAGGAAGAATGATGCATAGTTGTCCAAGGACGGAGACACAGGTTGACAGCATATGATGTTTGCTAGCGCCCTCCCCCCCCTCACTCTCATGTCAAAGGTTAAAGCGTGTAGCCTATCAATGCCAACAACTTTGCTGAGAGGCTTAAGAGGAAACTAGCCTATCCCTCTGGGCACGAGAAGAGAAAAAATTCAATGACAGCAGTCAAGTAAGGATGTGTTCTCTCCTCTCAAGGTCTGATGTCGGCTGATAACCGTAATCAGTTAATGCGCAGCTGCAGTGCGACTCTCTCTGTCGGTCCTGCTAACCAAGCTGGGCATTGCATCTCGGTCTGTCTGTGTCTTGGTTGCTTGCCAGACTTTGTGTGTCTAACTAATGTTAGTGTGAAATACAACTATTGTTGAACAGTGTTCATAAACTGCAGCTAGGAAAAGAAAACCACGTTGCGTGCATAGGTTGCGCATCAACATGCATTCATAGTTCTAGCCACTTATTCTCCATGGAGCAGAGTGGAGAGCCGCTTCTGGGAAGCTTCTGAAACGCACTATGGCTCATCTGGTGGAATCACAAGAATTTCTCTAAAATGGCTGCGCTCAGTTAAGGTGGCAGCATCGCAGTCAGAATGAGACGCAGCTGGAACACAACGCAGCCATGCCCGTTGGAATCCACGGGTAACCGTTTGTGTTAATTTCTTTTTTTTCTATGGCTAAGATTGACCAGACCTGTCTCTGTGCGTCTAAAAGGAAAGGAAATTGTTTGCTAGGTTTGATGTGTCTAATTAATGCTATTGATGCCTTAAGGCATGAATAGAAAGTCACTTCACCTCACCATCTCAGATAACATTGGTCTGGTCTGTCACCACAATAGCTGGCAGTCATGTGACCTATGTGGTTTATATTGTCTGTGGCAAGGCGAATGAAAAGCCTTGGTTTGAGGCCCATTGAATTTGTGTTCCTTTGTCAGTCAGAGAAAACAGGGTAGATTGAGTTTGTGGTGTGCAGGAAGGTTATAGGAGGACCACAATAAGTCTTTTTATCACAGGCAGTTGGAAGTAGAATGGTGAATTGTGTCCTATGATATTGGCACAGCAAAAGGCAAATTGTATTTTTTTTCAAGGGCACATCTTCAAACAACTGCTCTTGGAAAGGGGAAGGGAGAGAGAGAGTAGAAGGGACTCTGCATTTGTAGTTGTTTCATTATTATTATTATTTCCCTCATCTCCATCACTCCATCTATCTATTCCCCAAACAGGAAGGAATTGAGTTTATGAGAACAGATGTGCACAAATGACATCCACGCAAACTTAGCATCTTCTTTCTTTAGACCTGCCTCTTCAGCTTCTCGCAAACAATTATCGTGGAGGTTGTTTGTAACCTCAAATCTTAAGCCCCAAGAGAATGATAAATAGCTGTAGTTTAGTCAGGCTTGGCAAGATCTTTTTTTTCCTGCCGTTTTTAAATTTGAACTGAAATGCCTCTCAAGGTCTTTAAATGTTTCTATTCTTCGTGTTTAATTATTTATGGTCTATCTGCTGTAATTTTTGTCACAGATTTTCTCCATCCTTTTGCTGAATTATAGATGTCCCATTCCCCTTGCTAGGCGTCCAGGAAGCACTCATTCAGTCTGGTTGTATAACTGTAACTCAAGAACATTTGTGCGTCTCCTCCCCAACTAAAGGACAGGAATGTCAGGAAGGCTGAGATTTATGTCCTGTATTCCACCACCTAGATAGCTAGATCTTAGATCTCATACATCTCCTAAGTAGGTGGCTCAGAAAACGCAGCAACCATTTCGCAAAGTCAAGCGCTTCACTTTGATTTACACTCTAGGTAACACCCTGAGTTGAGTGGGACACATCCAGGTTTTTGGCGACAAACGACAATGCCACACGAGCCATCTGGGGAGTGTTGAAGTTGAAGAATCACCTTGGTAACCTCCCACCGCTTCTGTAGGGATTGCGTGCCCGTCGGTAAATGAGAGCTTGTGTTCTTCCTGTTTGTAAGCCCCAACCGCAGGCATTTTCCCCAGGAACGTGAAAACAAAAGACAAAGCCTGGTCTGACAGTAGAGATGGATGTGTGCCCATGTGTATGTGTTAAGACAGATGGGAGAGGAGGGGGTCAGCCTACCTGTCACTCTGACCCCAATCACTGCACAGTATATTGGTGGAAACTAAATGAAAGATTGATTTAACCAGTTCCACCTCCGCTGCCTCTTCTTCTCCCATCAACTGGCTGTCTATTTGTTTTCATCCGGTCGGTGGACTTGCGCTTCCCTTCACCTTTTGCCCCGGAGGCACACTTGCTAGGTTTGTTCTTTTAATCCTTCTAAATGCCCAGTGATAGAAAATACTAGCTACTGACATTTTATACCCTGTTATTCATTGAGGTGTTTGTTCAATTTCCATCCGTCAAAATGTTAGATACTGCAAAGTGCAACTTTTTATGACTTGCAACTGCAGGTATTTGAATCAAAGAGAAAAGAGCACATTTGCTTCTTGTAGAAAAGTCTTTGGCAATGGCAGTATCACTTCAAGTGCTATTGTGGACGCCGCAGCACTGTAATTCACGGTACTTCATATCCACCCTACTAAATGCTACCATCTGATAAATAAACTGTAGAACCCCTTTGAGCTTTAGTGGGCTTTTAACAACTGCACTGCCAAGTATGTTGCAAAACATAATGGGAGTAAGTAACCATTATTAATTCATGAAATGACTGATTCCATGTAAATACACCATATACATGGATTATCAGGCATGCTGGTGGATGCATTCATGGTGTGAGTGGCATAGCACCTACTAGTTTCTGTGTAAACCCATAGATAGGTTCTGCATGAAAAATGGCACCCTTCTTCAGAGTGTCAGGAAAACACATGCATGATACATATTACTGCAATCTGCGGAACCTGCTTTTTCCAGAGACAATGTGTTGTTTGAACTAGGTCTATTCCAGCATACCTCCAAACCTTAAATGTTGTAGATGATAGTTCTAACCATTAAATTGCACACAACAAATGATTTTAGAATCACTTTCACACAATAGAGCTTGTTGGCTTTTTTAGGGAAGCATACAATAAGGTGCTTGATCATGATCAAAGACTCAGTATGACTTGACAGTCTTGAGTCCTGACATGCATCGTCCTCCTGTACTGGTGGGCTGTATCTTACTTTCCTGCTCACGCTTTCGCTCTCCCCTTCTATTCAGTGGTGTGATAAGAAAGCCGTTCGCCCATTCATCTCCACACCCTACAGCTTCGGGGGGTTCATCAGACAAGGTGGCAGCCCAGTCCGGCCCAGCGCCTGGGCTCATTCTGTGGTTTCAATTCGATCCAGCGCGTTGCAGGCCCCTCATCCTCACCCATCATGGCAGTCTCATTTATCATGAGGCCTATAAAGAAGGACTTGATAGAGTGAGGAGCGACCACCACCATTCAATAAATCCTTGTGATTATCCACGCCTCCAAGGTGTATGGGCAATGTCTGTGTGTGTGTGTGTGTGTGTGTGTAATGGGTGTAGAGGGGGATGTTAGAACACAAGAGGTCCATGTACAGGGCCTTTAAAGTGCTATCAATTATAACATGTGTACACGCGTCAACCCCAAGGCCTGGTTTGACTTGTTGCATTTGATGGCAACAAAAACCTTCACACTTCTACCCTCCCCCCTCCTTTGTCTTAGCTTTCTTTCTCCAATCCCCCCACCCACCCACTCACCCACACATTGACTCCATCCATCTCTCCCTCTTAACCCCCTCCCTCCTCTCCTTCTCTACCTCCAGAGGATTGCATAGAGGAGTGCTCTAGGAGGGTGATGGAGCTTTGATTGTCGGTTATCAAAAGCTATCATTACGGCTCGCTTCTGCGGGATATGAAAATGATTTCCTAAGTGTAAAACCCATGTCATTACCTCAATGGCCTCAGTGCTATCACTGAGATGTAATAGAAAGAGGCAAACAAATGTGCTCGCCTCCCAGCCCGCCCAGCTCAAACAGAAGAGGGCGAATAACACACAGCAATGGAGAGATAAGTGACGGCAATACCAGGCCTCGCTGCCTAGAATGGAACACTTTACATGAAAACAGCCCTCCGACCAGGATTTAATCTTCGCTGTTGTCATGTTGTTTTGGTACTGTCTACAGCGAAGGCTGCTGCGTGTGACAAGCCCTGGCTGACATTCTCCAGCAAGGAATCAGACAGTCTACATGCCATCCTGTTAAAGTTGAGGCATTTCTCTTTGTTCATCTCTAAACAACAAGACTCCCTCCTCCTCCTCCTCCTCCTCCTCCTCCTCCTCAGCCTGAGCGCTGTTTTATCCCGATGAGATAGCAACCACATTGACTTGATGGTGGTTTCTAATCACTGGGGAAGAAGATGGAAGTCTGTGCCAGCACCAGGCTTTTCTGCTCGTAATCGATGTGGATCTGATAAAGATCCTGGCTTTCTGAATGACTCGAACGCAGCGAAGCCTCAGCAAGATCTGATAAGTAAATTGTTCTTCTGTACATGTAGCCAGTAAGACGCTGAGGAACCAGATCTATGCTGCTGTACACACGTGCAGACACTCTTTTTCTCGCATAAGACTGTAAACATGCTAGAAAACACACATTGTCCCCCTCACACACACATACACACACCATACACTTGTCTCACAGTAAAGTGGCTGTTCTTCGGACATGCCCAATTTGTTTCCTTTCATCCAGGACTAATGTCTCGCTCTACCCAGCAGCTAAGTGCACCATTTGAAGCCCCCTCTAGGACAGACGGCTACAACATGCGGTTATTTGTTGTTTTTGTTTCATGTTTGGGAAATCATGTTATCACTTCAGCCGCAGTAGCACATATGTAGGGCCCGTTCAAATTAACAAGAGGCAATAATGTGCTGATAATTTCTAAAAACATTATTTAAATGTCACGCTGTAATGACAAAAAATCACTAATAGTTCTATGTAAATGTCAAATTCAAATTATTCAATTACATCTGCGTGTGTGGGGCAGGTGATAATTTGTTCACCGCTTGGAATACCAATCTGGCTCTCACTGGAGCTCATTCTGTGTGCCCTGGCATAAGATAGACCTCAGCAATTTCCTGCTCCAAGGGATGCTTTCATAGCCATTATTATAACTCTATTCCACTAGAAATATCTGCCATACTGGAGAGATATTATAGTCATATTTTCAGGACTTTCACCCCAATGTCGCCCTCAGTATGTGATAGCTTGTGAGAATTGTAAAAAAAAAAAAAATTGGTATGGATTTCAAGAGAGAGCCTTGTTGTTCCTTGTTGTCATTTGTGCTTGTGCTTTTGATACTGAGCCTCTTACTGCTCAGTCTATAAAACTAAACTAGCAGTCATAGCAGACTGGGGTAATAGGCTCATCTCATCAGCTGTCATTCATGGGCCTATTTGAAAATGGCTGCGTAGCCTCCATCTATGCACGAAAGGATTTATAAAGGATATCAGCCATTCAGTGCGGCCTGTTCATTTCAGATTAAGTGGGGGAGGATGGCACGGGTTGTTTCTCTTTTTCCCTTTCCTCTTTCTTCAAAGACAATCATGACCAGGCTCCGCAATGGATGAGGCACCTTGTTGTTCATGAAAACAGATGATGTCATTCTGAGTCATGGGGTACAAGTTGTGATTGGGTGTCCGCCACAGATCGTCACATTTTACTGCCTCCCTCAGACAGCTGGCATTTGCACTACAGGGAGCCAATGGGGCAACAAACAATTAGCCTTTTCTCAACAAAACTCCAGGGAGAGGCTATAGAATAGTCATAAAAGCGGGTTACTAAAAGGCCAATGTTTCTTAACGTACCTTCAATATCACTGTTGGCATACTAACAAAAATATCTGTCTGATGTTCTTACCACGTGCCAAAAAGCAGAATTTAAATTCATATGTGAATAAATAATTGATTCCTCCTATTTCATTTTTCATCTTTAGTTGGCATGAGCTATTTTCCTCCTCAATTATATTTTTTACTAGTGATTCCCATTCTTGTTGGCATCTCTCCATTGGCTAGAATTAGGGTGCAGTGAACATTATCTCTGGTGTTCCACAAAGATGGGAGTGTGACATTCTCCTTGAACGCTCTAGAAATGAGACTTCCTACCAGCCGCCTGTGCACGTCTGCTTGAGATTCACACTTTGGTGCGTTTGTCACTTTGAGAGCATCTGGTTTAATTTGATTTCTGTGCCTGGCCACCCTGCAATTCTCTGTGCTTTTAGTGTAACCATTGCCTACTGAGTGCGGCCAACAGATAGTTCCGCAAATATAGGGGTTTAAACTTCCATTTTCTGGATGGCTTTCCCAATGTTGCAACCTATTTGTAGAGGCCTGTTTTGCATCCCTGATTCTTCCCATTTCTGTGTTCGCTGACTTTTTGGTCAGATTACATTTGTTTAAAATGGCAGATCACTTTATTATTATATGAATCCCCGTAATGCTGTTTCCTAGGAAAGTGGAGTTGGGTTAGTTTGTGTCTGTTAACCTTATGCTGAATATTTGACTCTACAGCTATGTCTTAGATACCAGTTTCCACCAAAGATAAACATTCCTTTAAATTTTACCAATCATTGGAGGTCAGAGACTCTTTACCAAACATGACACACATTCAAATGACTACTCCTACACAGCATTGCAGAAAGGTTTCTCAAAGAATATTAAGCACTTTCATCCAAGATGTAATGCCAACACCACTCAGCCTGTCAGAAAAAAAAATCTTCTTCTATTGTTTACATTGTTAAAAAAGTTACTAGACATGTTTGAATTACACTGTGGCTTTTGGGGAGAGCATCCCATGATGATTACAAACATGTGTCCCCCACTTATGGATGACCACAGCAGGAAAAGACAGCATTGTATTTATTAGACACAAATTATTGGAAATTAACTGACTAAACACGCATGTTGACAAGTGCTTGCTATTAGCCTATTGTTTATTTCATATATTTTGAATATAAATTTCTGAAAAAAGGCTTTCTGGGGAGCTCAGGTCTCTATCCCTTAGTCCTCCGTTGCCTTGCCTCGTATTTTGAATCCTGGACATACATGTTCAGTCAAGGATTTTTGTGCTCTGTGCAGACGAGTAGTGACAAATCCTTCTTATTGCCATTTTTCTTTCCTTTTGGAAAGATGTTTTTCCATTTTCCAGACATACTTTACGTACCGTGCGCTGCACATTGATGTTCCTTTCCCAGAGGTGGGACCAAGTCATCGTTTTACAAGTCCGAGGCAAGTCTCAAGTCTTAGCACTCAAGTCCCAAGTCGAGTCCCAAGTCCAGACCGATCATGACTAGCAAGTCCGAGTCAAGTCTCAAGTCAAGGACGAACAAGTCCAAGTCAAGTCCAAGTCTTAAACTTTGAGTTTCACATCCTAAACAAGTCATAATGTGCTCTTCACCAAATTTAAAAAACATTTCAAAAGTTTTTATAAGTTGAAACTTAAAAAAATGTATTGAATGAAGCATTAGCCTGTACAGAAAGAAGGCAGAGGTGCAGTTTCACACAACAGATGTTCTATAATTTCATGAATTAAATTAAATGTTCATGTAGGGCTGCAAATTATTTTGGTCAATATTGAGATCACAATTATTTAACAGGATTACGCATTGCCTTAGGAAACATTAAACTATTGAACTTTTAAAATGTAATACCTTCTTTTTATAATAATAATAATAATAATAATAATAATAATCTTTATTTGTAGAGCACTTTTCAAAAACAAGTTACAAAGTGCTTCAACAAGTGCAAAGACAACAATACAACTCTACACTGTTTCGAGATGACCTTTCTATTCTCCGTGAGGTGGAGGAATTTAGAAAGTTGTGTGGCCCTGCGTCAGGGCCCCAGCTGTTGTGCATGATTTATGCGTAAAATTCATCCAGCCAGAGGGTCTGATCACGAACAGTTCACAGAGCGCCGGTAGTAGGCCTACTACACAACCCATTGTAGGTACTGGAGAGGGAGTGGGTCGCTGGGGCGTACAGTGCCAGGGACAAGAGATCGCGGAGCGCCCGGTCGCGCTTCGGTCGGTGATTGTTCCTTCTTGCTGGAGGAAGCCAGTCCAGTCTAATTGAGCTTTGCGCTATGTTGATGTGCTGCGCAGTTTTTTATATCATAATTTATATTGGGGCATGGGGAGTGTCAAGTCAGCTCGAGTCCAAGTGAAGTCACGAGTCTGGTGTTAAGTCTTCTTTGATTTTGTCAAGTCGAGTCTAAAGTCATCATTTTTGTCATGTGACTTGAGTCCACACCTCTGTCCTTTCCCCATCTGTCTTAAACAGCTCCTCCTCTGCCTCCTTCGGGCCCTTCTAATGATATTTCTTCTGCTCTATGAAAGCACAGGAGAGATCACATCTGTTGTTTCTCCTTTGTGAAATCTGAAAGTGTTCCATCTTTCATTCAACAAGCAGGCGCCTTTATTTTCTCTCACTGTTTTTCTTGCCATATCATTTCTCACTTGTAAGCTTCCTCATGTCACAAGTGATGACCTCATTTCCTGCAAAAGATTCATTTCTGTCTTGTAGCTTTTTTTGAAGCACTACACAAAACTTTATCTGATTAATTATTCCTATACATTTTTAAAGGATTATTAATAACGCTTGATAAGACAGATGTTATCTCTCTTTAGGAATCCACTGGACATAGGTGCAAAAATTTAATTTGTATGTTGTATCATAAATATAAGTGGGCGTCACAGTCAAAGGTTGCAAACTTTGTTATTCGTAGATTCTTACTTGTTTGTACAGCCTGTAGAAATGAACAGCATGCTGGAGCTCTAGTCCAGTCTCACCCCATGCACCTCCAGAATGTTAAACATGGCTGCCTCTGAATTGCTGGACTGTGTCTCCTGGGGAACGGGGAAATTGAGCCCTGGCTCTTCCTAATAGGTGGTAAAGTGTTAAGTTCCAGAGAAATGGACTGCAAATTTAACCTGGAATGGAAATTGATCCCATTACCTTGTGCTTGGGCTGCTTTCCTCCCATAGGTGGGAGGAGGAGAGAGAGAGAGAAAGAGGGAGAGAGTGTGCAAGAGGGGAAAATAGATGGGGAAGGCAGAGAGGGGATATAAGTAAAAAGAGAGAGTGGGAAATAGAAATGGGGGAGCCACAGAAAAAGAGATAGACAGACAGGTAATAGAGGAGGGGAATGGAAAGAAAAGAGGTGGAGGGAGAGGAAATAGAAAAAAGGAGACAGAGAGAAAAAGAAGAAAGCAGAAGGGAAAAGAGTATATACAGAGTATACGTGATTAGAGGTGATGGGATGGCAGTGGGGGTTGTGTCCTGCCTGTATTGACAGGCTGGCTGACTCTGTAACAGTGCGGTGCTAATAGCTGACCGCCACTGGGCGAGATGAAAAAAAGAAGAGGAAAAGGCAGAGGACAAGGTAGAAGGAGCAGAGGAATGGCACGCTCTGAAGGGATGATACACCTCCTGCTGAGGGTTTCCACCAACAGACCTGTGGTGTCTTGGTGTGTGCAGCTGCTGTGAGACCGAGTTAGCAACGGTGATGGGATGTGGCAATGCTCAGTATCAGGCTGTGGCTTTGAAATTTTTAAATATTTTCTGGAAATATGAATTCCAAACAGAGAAAATGGTATTTCAATTTGAAGAAAGGAGTGAGCTGCTCTCAAGTGTTGTGAAATATCTGGTAGTAGATTTTCTTTGACCCAAAGGAGCACCGCCTTCTCTGTGCCCTTGCATAGACCTCAGTAATTTCCTTGATTTTATTGAAACTATCTTGCACTACCTGCCATTTTATGCCCTAATTGATTATTTTGATGTATGCTCACACTCTTCTTTCTCTGTCCATCCCGCCAGAGCCCATGCACGGCCCACGACGGCTCGAAGTGGTGGACATCCAATCCAAACAGGTGACAGTGCGCTGGGAGCCTCTGGGCTACAATGTGACCCGCTGCCACAGCTACAACCTGACCGTCCAGTACCGCTCCAGGGTGGCCGGCAAGGAGGAGACCCGGGAGGAGGTGTGTTATGACACCCAGAGCCGTGATCCTCAGCACACCATCCACAACTTGACACCCTTCACCAACCTCAGTGTCAAGCTGGTGCTACGCAATCCAGAGGGGGTCATGGAGAGCACGGAGCTGGAGGTTCAGACTGATGAGGATGGTAAGTGTGATGCAGAAGGTTACTTCCTGTACAGGTCTGGGAAGTGTGACACAAGATTTTGCTCAACTGGTCCTAGATTAGATTTCTGGAGAGAAGATATAGAGAGTAAATAAATTAAACCCAACCACCAAACATTCAAACTAAAACAGTATGCATTTTAAAATGCACTTTATGTTAATCCTTTTTTTAATAAAACTTTTTGTGAACAGACATAACCCACTCCTGAAGGATTTCTATGTGTTTAAACAATAATAAATGATTTATGACAAACTGTAAGGATTTATTCAGATGTGTGATTGTGTATGGTTACAGCTACATTATACTGTGTTATCAGACATTAATTACTGTTTAGACAAGAGCTAAACAGCTCACACTAAGGAGAAGTTTGAGAATTTCCAAATATTTTTCAGGAGAGCACATGAGTCAGACAGCAAGCCTCTGTGTCTTATAGTTGTTTCACCTCCTTCAAAGATGAAAGATCTTCTGTGTTGCCTCAGCAGACACAGGAAATGAACTCCATAGAAGTCTCAAGGAACCCCGGCCGCCAGATAACAAACAGGCTCAGCTGACGAAAAGAGAGTCTTGTCATGTCTGGCTCAGATATTTGTGGTTGGAAACTTGAAAGTGGCAACTGTTTCTCACTATCAGACTGCTGTGTGTCTCTGGATCTGTGTATTTAGGGTCCCATGGGAACAAGTGTACAGACGGGATGTAGCTGTAGTTGCATTCTTGAAGATAAATCTTGAAAAGGAAAAAAAAAGACATCTCCACATCATTTGGTTTCGTTTACAGAATGAAAGCAATTCACATGAGGGGTTAAAGGACCAGGTGTCTTTGGCAGAATCTCAGTAGTAAACATTGCAGAAACATTAAGATTCTCACACTTCCCATGGGGTTACTACTTCATCAGTGTTTGCAACAAATTTTCATCTGTGCAAATCTGTAAAACTTGTATCAGCGTGTGTGTTTTGAGTGACAATGACTTAAAATAATCTCACACATTCTTATAAGATGTGTTTGACTTTGGCTCATGGCCATTTGTGTACTGTAGGTCCTTGAAAAGCTCTCTTATTGATTGTTTTATGGACATCAGGATGTGGTGCTAGGTAAATCATAGTAGAAAGCACTAAAGCTGCAAAGTAGGGACAGCTTTTTAATTTTAACATTTTAGCTTGACGCGCACATACGGTGGAAAGAAAGAGCAGTAAGTATATATCAATGGAAATCCTACTGTGTACGCCTTGTTATTGATTTTAGTAACTCAATTCTATCTTGAAAATGACCTCTCTTGAGAAATTTGTCTTTGACAATTTCCCACAGTGCCAGGGGCTATTCCTCTGGAGTCCATTCAGGGCAGTGCCTATGAGGAGAAGATCATCTTGAAGTGGAGGGAACCAGCGCAGACGTACGGGATCATCACTCAGTACGAGGTACACAAGCACCAGTGTTGCTAGCAATTTTGATCACCCTATAGAGTAGTAAACAGACTTACTTCCAGTATTAAGCTTATCTTCCTACCAGACTAAAACAAAGTGATTCCTTCAATGTCTTTCCTGTGCAGCCCTTCAATATTATCATAAAATAAACCATCTTTCTATACAAATAAATAATATTGGTTTTCTTCTTATCTTTTCTGCTTAGTTCTAAGTTATAGTAAGGAACAGCTTAAACCTGAAAATAATAAGCTCAGCTTTTTTGACCCAACTGTCTTTTTTTATCGTTTGACGAGGTGAGAATCAACTGCTAACTGCCGTCATCGTCTGTCCATCTACACATGTGCGACCTCTAAAGGAAATACCATCTCTGAAACACCTTGAACACATATCACGATTCAGCACCAAGCAAATGTTGACATAAGGATCCACACAGCCCCTTCCAGCTTTGTCCAGGAGCGGCATTGGGTCTTGAATAACAGAAACAGTCTCCACACACACACGCGCGCACACACACAGACGATATATGCACACATTGATCTTAACCAGCTTAAGGTGGAAGTAATCCTCCAGCATTTCCCACAGATTGATTCTCCTCTGTTGATTCTCCCTCTCGTCACCGTTTGCTCACGCTTGATATTTTGACTAGGTTAGCAATCATTGACAGGGCTGTTTCTCACACGAGGAGAGCAGGTTTGAATAGTAAGAGCAATGCGATCAGGGTCGCTGTAGAGGTTGCTCTATCAACTGCCATGCCAGTAAAGGTGAAATGGATGTTCTCGTAGCGGCACAGAGACATTTCAATCAAAGCAAGAAAGTCAGAATCATAACAAGGTCCTGTTTATTTAAGTGTGTGTAGTGCGGTGTAGTTTTCTGTGTACAGCTGTAGGGCACTTAGAAGTGCTGGCAGAGTACAATGCCCGTATAAACTAGGTTTCCCGCACACTTAATCACTTTCAGAGAAACATGTTTCAGTTGTTATCTTTTTAAAATTTCATGGTACAAGTAAAAGCATTCAGAGCAAATGGCATTGTTTACATTGCTGCTTTGTTAGGTCCACTCATATTTATGTCGAGGCAAATGTGTTTCACTTTATGAAATACCCACTGCAGGCTATTATATTCATGTGCTGCAGCAATTATTTCTGTCAATCTGGACTTCCTTTAGAGTATGGTAATGTGTCTAGTTAAAGTAAACAATAAGACATTCTGCTATTTCCTGGTTTAATATACTATAAAACATCATTATAGATTTCCCAACATCATCTAGAATCACAGGTCTTGTTTTAGAGTAAGAAAGAGTATTGATATTCATTTCACCCTGTCTTAAACAGGGTGTCAGGTGAGGAAAATCTAGCAAGCCAACAGCTTGCTCCAGGTATGTCCCCCTCATAGTCTGACTGTCTGGTTTAAGAAAGTAACCCACAATGTATTCTGCCTGTATTCCCCAGAAGTTGCTTCTTACAAGTCAGCGCCTTGCTTTGATTTGACGTTATCAAAGGACTCAAAGTGAAATACGTCTGACAAGGCCTGATATCAAAAAGATTTCAGCTCCGTTTCTTTTTGACCAAGCTCTATGAATGCCATTTTATTGCCAACTTTTCATACGGACATGAGACAGCAATTATTCCTTGTTCATCAGACATATTTAGCAATACACATTCATTGTCAAAGAAATAGCTACTGTTATGTACATTATTATTCCCTTTATTTAGCTTAAAAGCTACTATTCCTAAAACACGTAGCTTTTTCAAATAACTTAAATTTAGATTATTAATATTTACTGGTGAAGAAGATCAAAGGAAATAAAAATGTTACAGTCAGACTATGAGGGGGACACAGTTTTTTTTTTTTGTCCTTGTGGATTATTTACTTGTTGCTGTATTGTATGTTTTATTTATTTATTTATTTATGTACTACTTTTTACTTAAGTGCTCATGATCTAAAGCACTTTGAGCTGCATGAAAGGTGCTATACAAATAAAGAGTATTATTATTATTATTATTATTAAGCAGAGTTTAGGTGTGTTTTAGGTTCTACACATTTTATTTATTAAGACAGGAAAGAGCATACAGCATCTTTCATCAACAGTAAACAGTTTTCTTCATTATTTTATGAATAAAGGAGATAATACAGGAATATATATATATTTTATGAATGCTTCATGAATTTGACATTTACCTTCCTCAGACGGAAAAAATGTAAAGCAATGTTATTTGAAAAATTTAATATATCAGATCAAGTAATAGTTATAAGCAAGACCAAATTAATTTGCTCAAATATGCTCTGTTATTTTTCCAGTCAGTTCCATTATAATTGTAAAAACCTGTCCATGTGCCCAGTGTTGACAATTCATTTCAAAGTCCTCTCCCTGAAATGTTATGATATAGGATTTGGCACCAGAGACTCATTTCACAGACAAAGACTAAATGAGAAGGCCTCGAAGCATTTCAAAACTTGATGGACACAAATTATGCAGCACTCCTAACTCCCTTTGTGTTCCTTAATTGGAATTATAATGGGAGGTTTTCCTTTACGAGCAGAGGCATTTTCTTAAAACAGGACTTTACAGTTATTCAAAATGGTTATTGGCAAAAACACTAACCTTAATGCTCCCCTCCAGAGCTCCCTGTGTTTATTAATTGAGAACAAATACATTAAGTGTATTTCCTCTCTCCTTGAAACCTTAAGCTTGCATCAGCTTTGGTTGAAAAATATTATGTACTTCTGCTTTTACACTAGAATCTCATAATGAGACAGCACCTCTCCATAGACCTTTT
Source organism: Micropterus dolomieu (assembly GCF_021292245.1). Classification (NCBI taxonomy): domain Eukaryota; kingdom Metazoa; phylum Chordata; class Actinopteri; order Centrarchiformes; family Centrarchidae; genus Micropterus; species Micropterus dolomieu. The sequence continues at coordinate 8,372,021 of NC_060155.1, read as the reverse complement.
GTACCTCACAAATTTTTGGAAATGCCAGAATAAAGCCTTGTTGACATGACATCAGACGCTGAGAAGTTCTTTTCTCGACATAAGACTTTTTAATGATTGCTCTGTGGTTTTTAGCTAAACTGAGAAGAACAGTGGAGATTGAAAAACCAATTTAAAATTATTTCCATTATCAGAATATTCAATAGTATATGGTAATATGAATGTATCATGTTATTGTTGTACAGCAGTATGTCGTCCAAGTTAATAAATTCAGGGAAAATTGTAATTAGCAATACTAAGAGCTTACAGCAATGCTGGTGGATCTGTGAGGCTAAATGCTAATGTCAGCACGCTAACATGCTCACAGTCACAATGCCGATGTTAAGCAGATATAATGGTTACCATAGTCACCATCTTAGGCTAGCATGTTAGCATGCTGACATTCGCAAATTAGCTTTAAACACAACGTACAGCTGAGGCTGGTGGTAATGTAAGTATTTTTTCATAAACCGGAGTATTGGGCAAATTAATATTTAGATTGGAAGTTACCACAAAGGTTATTACAGTTCATCATGCAGGTGTCATTTTATTTTGAGAATTTTACATGTTATCTTGTGTATATTTACCATATCATGATTTATATTAATAAAGGATCAAATATTCTTTATAATATTGTGAGCCAATAGGCATACACATGAAGAAGTACAATATAAGAATTTTGTAAAAATGGCTTTTGGTATTACTGAGTAGTGCGGAGGGAAAGAGAACAAATGGGGTAACTCTCACCACCATGAGTGGGATAGAAAACATCAATACAGTGAGTACAGTAAATGCCTCAGCTATCCGAGCCACTTGGATGCCTCCAACATAAAACGTTTTCATTGAATGACTACAAATCCTCCTCAGCCGAAGAGAGCTTAGCGCGGGGTAGCAGAGGCCACTATCAGAATATTCATTTCCTTCCTTCCTAGATCTCCTACAAGGCGGTGAGCTCCTTTGACCCTGAGCTGGACCTCTCCAACCAAAGTGGGAAGGTTGTGAAGCTGGGCAACGAGACCACCCACATGTTCACAGGCCTCTACCCAGGCTCCACGTACTCCTTCACCCTGCGTGCTAGCACAGCCAAGGGCTATGGCCCCCCCATCATCACCCAGTTCACCACCAAGATATCAGGTCAGTGGGGTCAGCAATGGCCAGTTGTTGTGTGGGGTTCTTGATGACCAAAATAGAAAATGTAATTCAACCAAAGTTAGATAGGACTGGTTTTACTTTACTGATATCATTCTTTTGGCTAAAAGGGGAAATCCCATCCATCTGCTTTTTAATACATTAAAACAAATTTTCATGCACATTGAGTGAACAGGCAGACAGGCAGGAAGGCCGGCAAATCATTTCACTCAGTCTGAATGACATGATTGGCCGTGCTTATTGTGTTGGGATGTATAGAAAAGTTCAACAAATATATAACAAAAAATGTATTGCTGACCCTAGCTTTAAATGAACCAATAAATATTACTAATATATGTTAAATTATTTTCAATGTTATTTGGTCTGGCTATTACATTAGATTTAACACAATAACCTTATTGGCCAAAGACAAATTATGGATTTAGTTTCCATACACCATGACTGGTCTTACTATCGATGGAATGATGACTATGAGGCTAGTTGGCTATTCTTCTTACTTTCTACAGTTTTCTATTTTGATACATGTGTACTACTTTGAAGACTTTTCTTTCTGCCAGATTCTGTGAATACTTTTGTGACAGCAGCAAATGTTTCACTCTGTTATTGCTGTACTCAATGATTGAATTATATTGCTATAAAGGCAAAAGGCAGTAAGTGCTCAGTGTAAAAGTGAGAAAACTGGCTTTTCTTTTTTCTATTTACTGCCGAGCTGAATTACTTGTTATACAAGAGGACTTGATGTTGACTAAAACTCAACTCTTTTGAACTTTGCTTTACGGTGTACTAAAACCCCTTTTTGTTTGGTTTTCTTCTCAGCTCCTTCCATGCCAGCATATGACCAGGAAACTTCTCTGAACCAAACAGACAGCACAGTCACTGTACTGCTTAAACCTGCCCAAAGCAGAGGTGCACCTGTGAGGTAGGCTTTCACTGAAAGGACTCACACATGCACAGCACAGAGTTAAAACAACAAAACAGCATATTAAAACACCAGGAACCACCATCAGCAGAAAAAAAATAATCAAAGAGTCCGTGTTCAATACCCCACCATGAAGGAGTGTTGCCAGGGAATCCAGTACCCTTCTGTACGAATCTCTTTTTCTGAGCTTTATTTGTTTGTGGATTTTGATCCTGTGAAAAAGAAGCATAGTCTTTGAAGAAGAGAACAAAACCTGGTGCAGCCTAGGCTAGCTTCAGGATCTCTTTTCTTTACATGTCTTTTATGTACCGGGCTGCCCACCACGAGCCACCACGGGTTACTGTGGAATGAAGGAATTATGCCTGTCTAAAGTTGCATTTATTAGTCTTTTATAACGGAAGCGGTACAGTTGTTCTGTTTTAAATGCTATGTTGTTGGGCAAAAGTCACTACAGGCTTCTGGCACGAATACTGTTTACTTGATCGTCTATCTTTTTGTTAGTATTAGCTGTAGAGCTGTGCCTAAACAATTTTTCTCTATAAGTCCTTTTTCTTCCATTTAGTGTTACTGCGCCGCAAGTATTTGTTTGTTTAATTTAACACCAACATAAATGAGCTTTAGCGGTGCAGGTAGACGGATGTTGCGTCATATTTTATGGACAGATATGAGTGTGGTATTGATCTACTCATCTCTCTGCAAAAAAAGCAAATAAGCATATTTCCCAAAATGTCCAACTATTCTTTTAAACTGCTGTCTTAGGTTCATAAGAGCAGTTTCTCTTGGTTGTTTTGGGCGTCAGACGACTCCTTGGTTAAAGGTAAATAGAACCTGTCAACTTAATGTATATCAAAGGATGATAGTCCTCTTTGCTGTACATCCTTCCTAGAACAACAGTGGGAGTTGGAAGTGCGTAGTGAATTGGTCATTCCAATATTAAAGAAATGTCTATTTTATGAGTTGTTTTATTATTGGTTTATGTCCTTGGCCTACAACAGTGTGTGCTTTCAGCCTCTAGGACCGTGAGAGTGGGTTCACTTCTTCATATGAGAAATGATGAACACTTGCTCACTGTAAAACTCAATTTTACACACATCAACTCATCTGAGTTTTTTTTAAAGATTACAGCCTGGAGATCTTTAGTCAGGCTTGTCAGCTCATGTTTACCATATGTGCAGCTGCCCAGATTAATGCCCCAGTGCCAAATGGAGAGGCCTGAGCAAGAAAGACGGAGTGATCGGTTTTTAATCTTCTCTCAGGTACAATTCAGAAGGCCTTACTCAAGCTGCCATTCTTTCAGTGGGCTAATTACAAACCCCTAATTATAATTAAGACTGTCGTGAATCGGAGCTTCCATTAATTAGCATGATGGGCTCCTCTATTGTTTACCGTTGGAAGGCAAGCTCACCTCGTGACCAGATGAAAGAGATTTGTCTTTGGAGATATAAACTTTACTTTGAGATCCACTTCATTCTCTTTGGCTCAGCACTAATGCTTTTTAAAACTTAAATATGACAATTGTCATCTAATCCATTTTAGATGGAGATACACATTGGCGCTTGTGTATAAAGAGAAAATAATTTGTTTTGGTACAGACATTTAGTTTTAAGGATCATATATGTTTAATGAGTCTCCTGAGATTATCTATTTAAAAAATTCATCTTCATTCAACAGTGGAGTTCAGTACATGGCACAACTGCACCTCAAAACTAATTGTGGCATCCTTTGATCACAGCAGAGCCTCTCCACATATAAACTTTGGGGGTTTTCAGGTACACATTTATTTCCCCACCTCCTTACTTCTCTTAAATCTCACAGGACATAAAGGACAGTATACTGCCTTCATGTGTGCGCCCGATGCCTCAACAAATATGAATTGCAAAAGAAAGGAGGTTGTGGAGGGCAGCAAACAGGAGAGATTATGATGCAGGCCTAAGATGGGATACTGACAGGCTTTTGAAGGTGTTTTCTACCTCCACCCCAAGTGACACACAATGCCTTTGAAAATCTAAGGTGACTATAAAGTAGCTTCCATTCAGAGGAGTTGAGTTAGGTGCTCTGTTGGGATCTGCTGTCTGGCCAATAATGATAAATTTAGTCATTTGAATTTCCCAAGCTCAAAAAATAACAACGTCTCTAATCTCTTTAAGGTTAGAGGGTTGAGATGCATGGTTAAGTGACATTCGTAGTTGAGGCACATATAAAGAGATTTCCAAAATGTTCCTTGACCTGCAGTAATGGAAAGAGTCCCTGAAGTCAAAAACTTAGAAACACAGCTCCAGATCCAGTCAATCTATCGGAGAGTTAGCATTTTGTCAACCAAGCACTAAAATTTCCCACCATAGTTAGATTTAATTTTGTGCTTTTGCTCATGTTGCAAGAGTAGCCTTCACTTTTCTAGAGTGGTGGGTAGCTCATTTTGAAATTGAACACTTTATGAAATCAGCTTTAAAGCCCCTATGAAATAAGGATTTGACAAGGGAGAACACTGATCTGCAGCACTACAGAGCAGAGCAGCATGAAGCTTGATTTGATAACGCAATCTTGCACGCTGATTGGGTTTGGGAGGTAATAGAGCTCCAGACATTTGAGTTTCAAACAGCAGATGTTTTGCTGTAATACAGGAAGGGCAGCACACTGGAAGATCACAAGATAACGCTGCTTCATAAAAAAATCAAGACGTAACAGACGACAAATGTCCGTTTCACTTCAGCATCCTGCAGTCATACTGTAGTCAAATCATATTTTAGATAGATCTGGGCAGACGTTGTCACTGCAGAGGGAGGCAGTCAATTTTTCATATTTGTGTAATTGCTAATCGGTATAACATTTCCAACTTGGATTTGGCTTCTAATCTCTGGGGACGACATGCGTAGCCGGGAACAATTTTTACCAGAGGGGACACTGTTCCTTTAAGAGGATTAGTGAACTGTCTATCAGTCATGTCGTGTTTAACTAATGTTTGCAATGGCCCCTCGTCAGGGCCAGAATACGCCTCCTCACTCCGTAGCATCAAAATAAATGTTTACATGCTTCTGCAGAAATAAGTAATTTGAGATGCTTTCCTTATCATTCACACCACTAAATCAGGCCTTTTCTCTTTTCCTGCCATAACCTCTGCCTTGAGCAAGCTCACACACATATACATAAACAGAAAAAGTAAGTAGCACATTGAGGAAACTGAGTTCCAGTGTAGTTTGTACCCTGTAGCATCACATTATCTGTGCTCAACCACGGCCTTAAATCAGTTAAGTGATTTTCTACAGTACCTAAAATAAGCACTAACTTTCTTTGATCACGGCATAGCAAACGCTAATAGCTGTGCCTAAATGTGACACAACTCGATGCTTTTTGCGATTTAATGGCAAATGTAATCTATGGCACCTTCTAATTTGTTTGCTTTATAGCTTTATGGACACCAGGGAAATATAAAGAGTAAGAGGCAGACGAATGGAGGAAGGATGCTGGGTCAGGAGATGTGTGTTACTTACAACCGCTCTTAAATCAGACATATAGGCATATAGAGCTAACCGATTAGCATTACAGAGAGAGAGAGAGACAGTGATTGAAATGCTCCCCATACCCCTTCCCTCATCTGGAGTTCTCCCCTATCAGCCCACATGAAAAATAAATCTGAGTTTCAGGTCACAATCCAGTCGATTCCGAGTCAATCCGCCATAATTGGTTGGCGTCACATGGCGGCAGAGCTGAAATCTATCGGGCAGCGAGGCTGGAGGAGTCCTAATTGGTGTCAGCTCAGGTTGCAGCACTACTGCAGGAATACAGGTCTGCCCTGCCGACCCCTCTGGTAGACCACTTTTAACAGCTTATACAATTCTTCTCATACAGCTTCCTCCCTCATTCCGCTTTCTCGCCTTGTCTTTCCATCTTCTGCTCAGGGAGAGAAGTTGAGGATTTCAGCGGTTTTGGAATTAACTACAATTACGCACCTTTAAAATGTGATGTGAACTGCGGGTTTCCTCTCCCGAGGAAGGTTTAGTTGGCTTTTACCAGGATTAGTAACTAACATTTCGCTGAACCATTCATCACTTGCCTAGCAACATCATGGATTGGCTCAAGAGCATTGCTAATAGAACAGGTTTTACTCACATATTGATTGAAACATACAGAGATACACTGATAGAAAGACACTAAGTACATTTACTCAAATACTGTACTTCAGTACACATTTTATGGCTTTTACTCCACTACATTTCAGAGGGAAATGTTGAACTTTTTACTTCACTACAGATATTTAATAGCTATCATCTTGAATATGAGTATTGTATCTTACAGTACAATTATCTGGTTGGCATCAGATCAAATGAGATCATTGATTCATCTGTAAATGATTTTTGTTCTTGCTATCAAGTCATTGTTGTTCATCTGTTTGTTGTTTTTTTTGTTGCTCATTCATGTCATACTGAATCAAGAATATGACTAAATGACTGGTTTGTCAAAATGACTCATAATGTAAATTGTGAAGTCAGCATGAGGTGACAAGGTGTCAGCAGCTCAAAGGCACATTAACATTACAGCAGTAATTAAAGAAAAAAGCAATCGTTACATTTTGAAATCGCCAATGTTAAACTCTCGAGTCCGTTTTACATTTTATAAGTATTTGAGTGGAAGGTAGTATTTTCACCAAGGTAGGGTGCTTCTTTAAATATTTTATGGGCATACAGCAAGTTACTGCTGAAAAATGCTTTAAGTGAAACCTGTAAAGTGGGTATTATTGTCGCAATCACTTACAAAGATGAACAAAACATTTTTATTAAATTGCAAATTTATTGTGAGTTAGTTTTTTTAGTTTCTTGCTGCAGTGAATATTCTGTGGAGGAGAAGCAGTGGTTTATATTTCCGCGTTACAAGCGTTCTTACCCTTGGAGCCTCATAGCCTTTGGCGCTTGATATTTTGCCTGAGGAAAGGAAGTCCTATTCACACTGTGTCTATCATTAACTCATGGCACAGCCACATCATCATATCATAAGGAGCCACCCGGGGGGGAGCCAGCTTTTGTTTTTATTTCACTATCTGCAGATTGATTTGGAATATA
>NC_060155.1:8342547-8364781 GCF_021292245.1 Micropterus dolomieu | reverse complement strand
TTTTTTTGTTGCTCATTCATGTCATACTGAATCAAGAATATGACTAAATGACTGGTTTGTCAAAATGACTCATAATGTAAATTGTGAAGTCAGCATGAGGTGACAAGGTGTCAGCAGCTCAAAGGCACATTAACATTACAGCAGTAATTAAAGAAAAAAGCAATCGTTACATTTTGAAATCGCCAATGTTAAACTCTCGAGTCCGTTTTACATTTTATAAGTATTTGAGTGGAAGGTAGTATTTTCACCAAGGTAGGGTGCTTCTTTAAATATTTTATGGGCATACAGCAAGTTACTGCTGAAAAATGCTTTAAGTGAAACCTGTAAAGTGGGTATTATTGTCGCAATCACTTACAAAGATGAACAAAACATTTTTATTAAATTGCAAATTTATTGTGAGTTAGTTTTTTTAGTTTCTTGCTGCAGTGAATATTCTGTGGAGGAGAAGCAGTGGTTTATATTTCCGCGTTACAAGCGTTCTTACCCTTGGAGCCTCATAGCCTTTGGCGCTTGATATTTTGCCTGAGGAAAGGAAGTCCTATTCACACTGTGTCTATCATTAACTCATGGCACAGCCACATCATCATATCATAAGGAGCCACCCGGGGGGGAGCCAGCTTTTGTTTTTATTTCACTATCTGCAGATTGATTTGGAATATAAAGTACCAATATGAGCAAGCTCTGAGTGAGTGTACATTGCTACAGCACAGCAAACACAAAGGCATTGTTATTGTGGCCATAATTTGTACTAGGCATAGCTGATTTCTAAAATAACAATATAGACACAGGAATATATCATAAAACAATAGTTATTGTTTGTCCAGTGGTGGGTACTGTTATATGATTGACAGCATACATAATTTTAAATACTCTATCTTCCCATCGTAACTCACATCACATCTAGAGTGTTTTGGATGAGGCACCTCATCACTCATTTCTCTGCCGCTCTGCAGCTACTTAAGGGGGCTCCCATGTACAGTCTCCACCTGCCCTTTGACCTCTGCTCTCAATAGGGGACAGTAATTAAAGGCTGATTTCTCCTGCAGACTCTCAGCAGGATTAAATAGTCCATCACCTCCCAACCCAGCTCTAAATAGGCGAGCTCTAAGGAATTGGGACACACCCACCAAGAGCAAAGGGGGGTTTTCTAATGACACTGCAAGCACCTTATGATAAACTGTAGGGTTAAAGAGCACATGCTGTACACACAAGGGGACACGTAATCATCCAGTACCATCCACGGGGAACAATTGATCATCTCCAGGGCTGTTTGTACTGTGACTATACAGTTTAAGAGTACAGCCACTACAGCACAGATTTTTTTGACAAAGATATTTTTTCTAGTTGTTGTTCTAATAATGTGGGCGATGGGAGATGTTCAGTGTATTACAGCATCCTTTTTATATGGCATGGTACAATTAAATGAAAGATTAGATAAATACAAATGCTTAGGAGTGCAAGGGTTATTTGCGAAATAGAATTTTTCGGCTTAACCTTTATACTAAAGTGTGGCAACCATCTCATTTATAATATTCAGTCTCGCACACTAATAGTTTTTGTTTCGCAACAAGCATGGATTAGTTCCACTATAAGCGGATAAAAATATTACTAGGTGTTTACCTGCGTTTTCCGCATGTTGTGTGATGCTGTCTCCATTGTGTCGGAATCTGCTCGCTCATTAGTTAGAGCATGCACACAAGCACTAACTTCTGATGGTAAGGTTGCACTCTGATACCTCACCGCTAGTGGCCGCTAAAAACTACATATAGCCTCTGTAATCCTAAACTATAAACTAATCAATCTTATGCGATCAGCACTGCTGGAAGCTGTTTCTTTCGTACAAAGGAAAATGGTGTGCTGTACACAAGTGAGTCTGCATCTTGGGAAAGTGAGTGTATTGAGTAGTAGCCCACATATGTGTCCTTGTGCATGTGCATGATACAAAAAGAAAACGTGGACCCATTCTTCATTACGACCCATAGTGCTACAAATAGTTTTAAAAAATAACTCCACAGGCTGTAAATAAAAATTCACAAATGTGTAAATGAAATCGGCTTTCCAAAACTAGAGAACCAGAGCATGTCACATCCTAATATTCATTCATTCATTCATTCATACATATCTTCATACATTCATTCATTGAGCAGTGTAGCTTTGCTCCATCTTCTGTAATAATAACTTCTTTTGGAAATGGAACGCTAGTCCCCCAATCATGGCTGGTTATTCTCCGTGGCGGCTGTAAACAGACTCTTTGTCACTCAGCAACTCAATAGATTTAACAGGTGGATGTGAGATGCATACTAACGTGAACGTCTATAAGACAGTCAGTCTCCTGCTCAAGCTAAGTGGCCGGCTCAGAGACAATGTCATCTCTGTCAGAGGCACAGAGGGCTGCAGTTTTGATCTAGCTAAACACAAGGCTCTGATGGAGAGGAAATGGAAAGAGCCGTTAACCTTTTCAGTAGATGAATAATGAAAATGCAAATAACATGAGGCCCTGTCCTGTGTCACTGCTCATTTATCTTGCATTGTATTTTGTTCAGTCTATCCTGTCACTTGGATAAGCAATTGAATTTGTTTTGGAGTTCTTGTTTGATGATTTAAGAAAAAGAAGTGTTTATGACCACAGAAGACATCATTAACTATTTTATACTACTCTACTCTTTAAAGAATTTTTTACTTTTACTTGCAAATGAACAGTTTCTTTTTATTTACTCCATACTTTTGGCGACAAAGTCTGGTGCCATTATTGGTAAAAGTTTCTTGCCCTTACTCTTCCTATATGTGCTTGACCCCATGTGTAGCACCGTGTAAGCTGTTCAATTCTTGCCTTTAGCATTCAGATTTTGTTCTAACTTTTATATACCAAAATAAATCAAAGAATGATTTCAAAATATGCATTTTTTTTTTTAGATCTCTTCTAGACCGTAAACATTCATCTCTGTTTCTGCTGACTGTATGCACAAAGATGTTTTGTTGAAAAGGAAACTGCCAGGGAACTTAATGTTCACACACATTCTTGTCATGTATTCATAATGTATCTTGAGATGAGCACATATACCTGATCATGCACCATATCATAGTAGGTACAGAGAAATTCATTCAAAATCTCTTCTATCCGACGTCTAAATAAAGAATCATTTCTAGAGACTTGGTGCACTATGGTGCACCATTCATAAAGAAGCAATTTGTCTACTTTCGCCTGCATTGCCAACTGTGTTCTGAAAGCGCCCCTTTGGCCCGTTGGAGTCTGTTCATTCTGATTCTTGTGTTTGCAGTGTTTACCAGGTGGTGGTGGAGGAGGAACGTCCACGCAGAGCACGAGGCACAGCAGAAATCCTGCGCTGCTACCCAGTTCCCATTCACTTCCAGAACGCCACACTCCTGAACTCCCAGTACTACTTCACTGCTCAGTTCCCTGCCGCCGGCATCCACTCGCCCCAGCCCTTCACTGTGGGGGACAACAAGACCTATAACGGCTACTGGAACGCCCCTCTTCTGCCTCAGAAAAGCTACAGCATCTATTACCAGGCTGTCAGTACAGCCAACGGGGTGGGTGCTTCTGAAGTTTTTATTTTATTCATGCAGTTTCAGTTACTAGTGCAATGTTGTGTTTCCAAATAGATGTGTTTTGAAAAAGCTGTGTTCTCTTTGTTACCATGCATAATCACAAAATATGATATATTGTTACAGATTAAACAAACAGTACCTTCTTAATCACTGATGACATTTAAAAGCTGCGTATACATTTCTTGATCAGTAACAATAATCTACTGATATAATGCATGATAATATTAGACTCTCCATAATGAGTGCTTTTACATTTGTTAGTGTTTGTTTGTTGATACTACTTCAGCATTTTAAGTAGAATTTTAAATGCAGGACCTTTACTTGTAATGGAGTATCTCATTACAGTACAATTATTGTACTTTTAATTAAGTAAAGGACCTCAATACTTCTTCCACCACTGCTTGCAACCAAATAACAAATGAGATGACAGAGAGAGGCAAAAAATACCACTTGTTAGTCTTACGTACTCTAGATTACATGTTGTGTGTTGCATACCAGTTTGACATTTTTTTTGACAGCATGTAGCACAGTCGTGAGAGCGTTTAATTTGTTTACTAGATTAAATGAAGCACAACCACTGACAAAATAATACCACATCAAACTGAATGTGGTTTGTGAAGGTAGATTTTATTTTTTTATGTTTATAGATTTTCTAGAGGACTTACTGTAACATATTTCCTAGTCAAACAGTGCCTCTCTTTTTTTCAAATCATATGCATAGCAGCTTTAAAGTGTACATGAAACAATGCAAAATATAATGGTGGATTTAATGAGAATGAAGGGCTGCAAGACAGATTGATTGACTAGGTGACTGAAGTGGCTGAGTGCAGAAGTCTCTGACTCTACACAGTAGCTGCTCACACAGGCAGACACATGCACGCAGCAGCACAATTGCATTTGGCCTCTGCTAGATGTGTCAGTACTCTGCTGGGGTGCACCAACAGCACTGTCTGCACCCTTAATAGGCTACAGCAGGGTCAAGCGTGGAATGCTGTGCTCTCTATGCGGTGACATGCTCTTTCCCTCCATTACTGTTGCCCTGTTTGCCTGCCTTTTCCAATGGAGCTTTATGCCAAATGCCAGACAAGCCTTTGATCAACGGCATTTAAGAGAGCCAGTCTTCCCAGCGGCAGTTAAGCGTGGGAGGCAGGCAACAACAACGGGGTTACCGATCGTACAGGTCACAGCCTCTGTCATCAAGTGGCACTTGGCGGGGCCCTCTCTCCACGGAGCTGCGGCAGACAGCTCAATGGTGACTTCAAGAGCCCCACTGATTGTGGTCCTGAATGAGAATCACCATAAACAGCCTCCTTGAGTAACACCAGCACGTCTTTAAGGAGGCAAAAGAAATAACACGTGCAGCGGGGCTGAATCCAATTAGCGAGTTTGCTCTTGAGAGTAAAACATTGCCGGTCTGAAACTTTCCAGGGCGAATCAGTGAGTGTTGTGAATTCACTGGTAGTTCTCTTCCTTGAACAAACAAAATGAAAGAGTCCCTTGTTGACATACAATAAAACTGACATTATTTTTATATTCAGTGTTTTGATTTACAGTGGCCAAATGCACTCTCTTTCATTAAGCCGTCACTGTCAATGGATCGTACTGCAAGCTTTAATTAATGTCTAATGATGTTGGAGTGATTTGTTTGGGCCTCTTAAACAAAATTAGCACTTAGAGAAGGTGAGTGCCATCCATACCTAGAATTCTTTCAGCCTTCTATTCAAATAAAAATCTAATATAATTTCCTGTAATGTTGCCTTTAACAAAGGACCGTCTGACAGCTTAAAAGCTGCAGTAACGTGAATACACATGCACCCAGGATCACATGAACATTAATGCTTTTTCTCTTTCTCTCTTTTCCTCGTGGCCTCTAAATGCCATCTCCCCCATGTGTGCTCATTGCTCATTGGACAGCTTGGCTGGGTCAAGCACAGGGACACAGCACTCATGTCTTTTGTTCTGTATTACTCATTGCCTCCCTGTTCCTGTCTGCGTCCTTTTTCCTGTTCGCCAGACCGTTGTTGACAACAAACTTTTCTGCCAACAGCGAGAGCAGGGTTGTTGGGGTTTTTTTTTTATGTTGTTGAAGGCTGTTGTCAGAGCCGAAACTCCATTACATATTCAGAAAGACTCCCTGACGTGTCATTTTGGAACCCCGCATGCTGGGTTGGTGTCGCTTGTCACAGGGCTCTGGTTTCTCCACAGTGGCTGACCACCTTGAGCCGCAGGCTGCCGACAGATCGCTGTTGGCTGACAAATCAGCAGCTCAGCACCACTAATCTGTGCTGTAGGCCCTCTCGCCTAACTGCGTTTTGTGTCACAGTCATTGAGCTCAACAGATGATAGGGGACAGCGTAGAACTGGCTGAGCTGTTTTGTTGGAACCATGGGTTCTTAGATAGGTGTTGTTGCTTCCATAAGTGTGTGTCTTTGTGTGTGTATCTTTTTCTGTGCGTGTATGTCATAATAGTCATTGATTCTTTTCTTTTTCTTCCTTCCTTTCCTCCTTTTAATTTATCTTTTTGTACAGGAGACCAAAATTGACTGTGTTCGAGTAGCCACCAAAGGTAGGAATAGATTCACATCAGATTGTGTGAATGAGGATGTTTCCTATATGTAGTTCCTAATATCACTGGCACAAGATTTGTGAGAACTAACAAAATTAACATGTTTTTAAATGAAAGTCACCGAAGTATAAACTGACACATCACATCTTGAAACTCCCAACTTTAGTAAGTTTGTTAGCTTTAATTTGTACCCTTTGTAAGTGTCTTAAGAGATGAAATCGTGTGATATGATCTTCACATGTTCTTGGTCAATACATTGACCATGAACATGTGTTTATTCATGACAGGGAGGCAGCCTGTGTGCCCGTTGAGGTCTGTAGGCACTTAGCTATGCTGCCTGTGCACCCTGCTCTACACATTAAAGGTGATGAAGTCTAAGCGCTATCGATCCGGGAGCAGAATTGATAAGGCCGGAGGGATCCATAGTCACACTCCCTTCTGGGCCATTAGGAGGCCCCGTCACATGCCCACGACAATCTTGTATATTGTGGACTTAGCATGCGGCTCCGCTATGGATTTCTTGTGGATTTCCAGATATCTCCATCTACATGGCTCAATGGACTGAAGTAAAATAGCACGTACTAGAAGTAGAATTATCATATAAGCGACTTATCACCTGGAGGGATACATTTTAATGCACTGTGTTAGGCTCACTAAGATATGAACTTTTGTGACATGACTGCTGTTGCTAACTTGGCAAAACAAACTGCCAAATGCTTTCTAATACAGTAATGGTTGTCTTTGTCTGGCTCAATGTTGCATGATGGTGGGAACTGTTGGTGTGGCTGTTTTCTGCTTCAGTGTGGCCTCTCTCTCTCTCTCTCTCTCTGTCTCTCTCGACTGCATGCAATCCTGGATCCACTGACTCTACTCAGCCGCCATACTCGTGACTCAGCTCACAACCCCCTACATCCGCATCGCCCCAGCGGCCGGTGACAACCAACTAACAGGTCAGACCCGTAGCTTTCTGCACATTCTGTGACCTGGTTTTACCCACTACATGTTTAATGTGGCGGCCATACTGACGATTCCCTCAACAGGAAAACAAACAAGTGAAATATTGCATGTGTGTGTGGTTCCTGCTGTTTGCATATAATCAACGTGATTAAAACAAAGTTTCCCAGACATTGTCTTCTACCTTCATCTTCTCAGCATTACTGGACATGAAAGACCTGTTTGAGGTGCGATTGTCATTTGATGTGTCAGTGTTGGAGATTTTTGGCAGGAGTTAATCCCCTTTCATGAATATTTCTCATTATTTCTGGGAGATTAAGTGTTGGTTGCTGCAGTTGTGACAACTGTAAGCACACAATAGGATGATGAAGTGCTCAACATGAAGATCTTGAGAATTTTCGGGAGTGTAGCATTTAACTATTAAGATTCTGCTCAGTTTCTTCTTGTGTGTGCAGCTGCAGATTCTCTCAGGCTGGAATTGAAGAGTACTGACTTGTGGCAGCGAACATACAGCATTCACAGCTCAAATGGGGATTTGTTACTGACAGCATTTCTGTAAGATTAGCCTGTAACAATATATTGGGACAAAATCAGCTCCATCAGTCCAGACGTGATTGTTAATATGTCACCGGTCTTGAAAATCCTCCACACCTCTGCCTTAAAAACTTACATCTAAATAAAGGCCTGGCTATTGAAAGAACAATATGTCACAACCAGCTTGGCGAAGATATTTACTTTTTTGATAGGGAGAGAAATAGCAACGCTGAGGAGGGAAGGAAACCCGCTTTAACAGATTTGTCTGACATACAATTTATCATTCTAAATTTACCCCTGGTGACAAGGAATAATGGTGGTGTTCAGGTGGACAGTTGCCATTCCAGCGACGTTGCTTTCCTTTAAAGTGCCTCTTATCACTTCCCATGGAGCAGATGCTGTTAAAACAAGACGTTTTTCCCCCTCTCCCTCTCTCTTTGTGTCTCTCGTTGTTGGCTATCTCTTCCCGAGCTGATATTTAATGTTTTGGTTATTTCAGGCTTTTTTTATCTTCTTGGGTATTATCTTTCCCGCCCCGCATCCTACATTTTTCTACAGCCCAGCAACCATTTGCCCCAAGCATGATTAACCAAGGGTAAAGATGGTGCGCACTTATCTCTCCCAGTGCAGCTTGATTCACAGAGCGCTGATGTCCACTAAGGACGGAACTAAAGGTGGAGTCGTCAGGACAATAGGGAGTCACTTACTTTCAAAATAAACATTACTCTAAGCCAGTGCAAGTGTATTGATATTTATTGTCCACAGAATGCAACAGAATATCAGTGTATTGATTAATCAACCTCAATCCTGCACACAGTCAAATTGATGAGAGGAAATACTGAAAATATGGATGTGCACTCTGCTGTTTGGTTCATGTAGAACAATAGCAAACATTTTTTTTTATTTGTTTGATTTTTATGGATTGTGATGTTTTTCAGGAGCAGCCACCCACAAACCTGATGCGGTAGAACCGGAGAAACAAACGGACCACACGGTGAAGATTGCTGGGGTCATCGCTGGCATCCTCCTCTTTGTCATAATTTTCTTAGGAGTGGTACTCCTCATGAAGAAAAGGTAGGCTTTTTTTCTTACTTGCTGAAATACTACTTTTTGTGGAAGAAGTTGAACTTACTTGCAGAGTGCTCATAAATAAGTAGTTTTATCATTTTGTATATTTCTCCCTCAAACGGTAGTATTGTCAGCGTGGTAGTAAATAATTAATTTGATTATGTTGATACGCCCCATTAAGGCTGTTTACAGCCATGAGATACAGTGTGCCATGAAAAATTAATCCGTTTCCAAGGCACCCTCAAACAAATGCACGGCGCTTCAATGACACTGGAATGGGAATAGGAAAAATGTTTTTGAGGCTTATGGTATGGAGAGAGGCGGGGAGGAGATAAGAAAGAAAATATGATGAAAGGCTCAAAAGGAAAGAGGATGGCTGCATAGCTGAAGGCTAAGTTTACATTAGCACAGGACCCCATACTGGAGAGAGGTCCTCTGTACATATCCCAGCAATCAGGGGAGCTAAAGCTCAGCAAATATCCCACACCCTTTTGTCCACACCAAGGCTTGAAATAACACAATGTCAGTTTCTGCAGAGATTTCGTCACAAGTTGGTTTCTTTTTAATATCTCAATTGTGAAGTGCAAGGACAAAAGAAATTCCCAGTTAAACTTGTATCAACTGTACTTTACTGTACTTTAATGTTAGCTTGTCTTGAATTCAAGAGTAAAGGTCAGCACAGTGGATGGAGTAGATGAAGCTGAGAGGGAAGGCAGAGTTGTGTGCTAATATAATTACTATATTCCATATTTATTTTTGAAAGTAATGTAAGAATCTTCATTTTCTACAGCAGGACCTGTCTGTGTAGTACAGCAATCAGTGGGTAGGTTTGAAAATCAGCAGACAGAAATGAAATTGTTTTCAATTAGCCTTAATCAAACCAGAGATGGAGATGACTTCATTGGTTGAATTATGTGTAATTTAATGTTACCAACAGGGAATCAGAGTTGTGTTTAGACATTCAAACGACTCATTAAGTTTCAACCTTGGAGGTCAGATATGGTAATTTTGATAGGTGTATAAAATGATGTGTTCATAAAAGGGGGGGTTTAGTGACAGTATGGTTGCCTCTGATTTACGTTCTGTAGACATGCAAGAGAGAGTAGTGAGTTCTTCTGTACCGTACTGAGGCCCCCCCGCCCTTGCAAAGCATGACATGACTCCAAGCGATCACCTTTGCCCTCATGATCACTAGTTTACCTCCACGTATGCCACCATATCTGATTTTGTTCATTTCTACTCTTTTTTCAAACATTAATATATTTTTACTTTTTCTTTCCTTTTCATTCCATCCCCTCCCCCTCCTCCACTGCTTAAATCCTACCACCACCCCAATCGGCAGAAGAACCTATCACTCCTACACTTACTACCTGTAAGTAACCACTTTGTGTAATGTTAGTGCCATGCTTCTCACCCACACACTGTTTCCCATGCATGCAAAGAGCCATGTCATCCTCCTCCTGCCCAGAGCTATTACAGAGGCCCAACTGTAATCTCTGCTGGAGGAATGGAGGACGCCACTCCAATGCATCTCCACATGATGAGCACATCATACTGTATGTCACATTGGCACGACTTCTGATGAAAGCACGCAGATGCAGCTACACCCCCACAAAATAAACCTGCCCCACGAAATAAACCTGCCACTGAGATGTTATTGCAGACATAATTTCTGCAAGACTTTAAGGAGTTTGTTTATCAAATGATGAACTAAACTGCCTTAATGATTGTACGGCTGCCAAGCTCATCTTGTGAAAGAAAAAAAAATCAATGCAGGAGCTACTGCATTTTTACTGAGTGTGAATTTTTCATTTGCCTCCAATGATTTCATCTCTGTTGACTTGTCAAAGTTAGATTTTTTGAAGTGCCTATCACAGTGCATCTATGCTTTAGTTGTGCCCAGAACTTCAATGAGCTAGTCCAAATATTTCACATACATCCTGCAAATGCCAAAGAAAAAGCATTCCGTGGGATTGACCGTATTTATAGCTATTTCACTGAAAATGTAAGCATGAGCTAACATGTTGACATAACGAATTTGGCTCCATGTGCATGTGATAATTTCTGTCTCTACCCCTACTCCATCCTCTCACTCTGTCGTTAAACCATCTCAGCTCTCATGCTTTTTCTTCCCATTTTTTTTTTCCAAGCATGTTTTTTGGGTTATTGCATTGATTCTCTGGTGATGGTGGAGTTGTGTCTTTAGCTGACAAGACGTTTGCATCACTACTGAACGAGACGATGTGATCACAGAATAACCTCGTTTCTATTTAGATGTCTCCAACATCATAAAACAATAGCCGCCGCGCTGCTTTATTGAGATGATTCCAAATCACACCTGAATGGTAAAGAAGCTTATTCTGCAGCTCTGCCTTCCCTGTTGTAGCTCATAGCTCCCTCTGCACTGTCTTTGTGATGGATGCCGACTAATCTGTCTTGAGATGACTGTGATCATAGGACAGAATGGAGGCTGCCTGACATCAAAGAACATCTCAGAATACACCTGGAGATAATACTACTCTGCGTGTCACTCATGTTAGATCACAGCTGTCTTGAATGGAAAACCCCAATGACTGTGGTGTGAGTGGTGCTGTCAAAGCTGAGCGCACACAATGGCCGAGCTAAAGAGGAAGGGATAAGGTTGTCAGTGAAACAATCAAAATATCACTTTTGTGTTTTTGTTATTTTACCTGCCAAAAGTGTCACTGTTTTCCACATGAGTGCTCAAGTTCCACAAGTTAGGGATTTAATAGCTTATTTTCAAACGTCTCTTGGTGATGTGTTATATGTCCATTTAAAGAACATTAGAGATTAAAGAAGTGTTTGTTTGGAGGCCTGTTTGCTTTGATTGGTAGGATGTAGGTAAACTAGATTGGATATCCTGGCTCCAAACAATTAACAGGATGCACTTTGCTTATTCCACCTTGTGAAGAACGTGTTACAGGTCTCAATCAAAAATGTAAAATGCAAGTCTCCTTCACTTGGTAGCCACATGAATATCTTTCTTCAGATATGCACCTTCTCTCATTTCCTCTGTCTCTCCTTCACTTCCTTCCATCCCCCCTTCTGTTCCCTCCTCCTTCCTTCTCCCTTCTATTGATGATGCATCACTTCCCAGTAGGCTTGCACATTGATAGAGAATCATCCTCACTCAACTCATTAGTGTAACACTACTGACAATGACCCCCGATGAAGACCTATGTCAGTCTCAACACATTTATTTTAGATACATATTGCCATGGAAAATAAAGGCATTTTAATTTTGCACAAACCCTCGTGCCTCGTTTTTGATGGAGGCCATATTCCACCCATGCAATGAACCCTTCACATAATGGAATAAGCACAGTACACCTGCAGTCGCCAAAGAGCACCTGTGTATGATCCCCACAAAGACCTAGCTGCGCTTCTACTCCGTCGTCTTCACTTAGCAGGATGCGTTTGAGCAGTTAAGCCAAATCACAGGCTTTACGAAGTCCGTTCAAAAATGCATTTATTTGTGACATCAACAGCCCATGTTTTTCCATGTTTTTCTGCAGTGTCATGTGTCAAAATGAATCTGGAGTTTACTGCTAAGAGCAGAAATGAGGGAGAGTGGGCTGCAAATGTGACTGTGACTCCTCTCTGAAGCGGGCAAGATAACACTATAATATACAGTTAGATAAGATGAAGGATTAATGACCTATTTTTGGGAAATGTGCCATGACGGCTGCAAATACTAATAGATAATAAAACATGCTTAAGACGTAATTTAAATCGCAGGCATGTCTGTAACAAGTAACACTGTCCCCTGCACAACGTCTATAATGGATGATAAACAGTAATGGCTCCATAACGTTTTTACATGCAAGATGCCTATTATGTATGCTAGAAGATGTAATACATTAATACAAAATGTAAAACTCACTTGGCATGTGAACAAATTTAGTGATGTTTTTATAGATTTGTGTTTTTTCACCTAGACCTCTACTCTTGCTGTTTATCATCAGTGTATGGGCCTACGACACACTGCAAGCAAATTGTTTGCAAGTACTGTGATGTAGAGACAGAGTTCAGCTAAAACTTTATGGATGAAAGATACATTTGTTACAGATTAATAACTCACTACTCTGGAAATCTTGCTCCTGTCTATGTTGATAAGCTGGTAAGGGGAACACTGAAGCTGTGTTTACTGGCTTCTCCCTGAAGGAACTGCACATGTGTAACTCCCAACAAAGATCATTTAGAGACAAGATGTATCACTCCATAGCTAAATCAAAGTGTTATACACAGGGTGAAAAGAGGAGCTTCAGCAATGTGCAGTATGACAAAAAATATGGTGTTTTTTGAAAATTAAACCATGTAAACCTGTTCTGGTGCAACCCCTAAATAACCTCTTTGACAAAAAATAGTAATAACTTTTCACACATCCGGATGTTCAACACTAGGCTTGCATCACCAAGTAAAACCAAGATAATTCTCGGCAAGGCCATTAAAAGGTGATACAGCTGTGCATCATAAGTAATTGACTTTTAAAATTATGCTGCATCGGGCAAGGATGTCCCCTTTAATAATACAACTCGCCATCCTCTCATCTTCTCTTTATCTCTGTCTCTTGTGTCATACATGGTAGCCAAAAGAAAGCAATTCAACTGAGGGAAACACAGGAGAGTGATATCTAGGAAGGACCTCAATTTGCACCTTGAGGTGTTCAGGTGAAAGTGTTGCATCTCATTATAAAGGCGCTCTGTAGCGTTGGTTCTCTAGTCTTCTTAACCCTAGTGTACTACTCTCAGAGAGTCTAAGCTCAGATCATGAGCAAATTTAACTAATATGTTGCATATAGCCAAAGTCTATATTGTGAAATTAATTACAGACTACATTCTTAAGATTCTCTAGAGCCTTCTCTGAAGTGCTCATCTGCAGTTCTGATAACAGCCTTGTTGCCAGCCATGAGATTACAAAACCTCTATGATTGATGAACACCATTAATTCTCTCATGCATTCATCAAAGTCTTTTAAAGGCATGAGAACATCCTGTGGTTGCCAAAATATGCACTTTAGGTATATTACCAGAGGTGACTGCGGGGGCTAGCACGCAACACAACATCAGTCGGGGCACTCATTAGGGATGCAGTTACATGTGTGATCAAATATGACTGTCCTTTAATCGGGTAGCCATACCGGCTGCTGTGCCTGCTGTGCTGGTGCTGGGGAGATAGAGATCAATTGGCATAGGACAAGGATTGTGATTGGGTCTTTATTCCCGTGAGAGTTTGATTAATCCATCAAGGAGCCGGCATGTTAAATACAAGCGCACAATTACTCTTTCACTTTCTCACTGATGATGCTTGTGCAACGCTCCTCAAACCGCAAGTATATGATTTGACTGAGTAGATTTCTTTCATATAGTTAACCAGTATATTTTCTTAATGTCCGCCCTACAACTCGAGAATTTTTCAAATTGAACTAGAAAACAACAAACATTTGAAATATTTGGATTATGCAGCTGGACAGAAAAATGGTGGTTGCACGTTAGATACTGTTCTAATAGACACTTTTGTCTGCAAGTGAATTGAATCTAGACACTCATCTGTTTCCTGCAGTATCAAACCAATGTTGGCCTTTGACTAAATTAGTTCAAGACATGTGACCCAATGGGAACCTCCAGGTCTGAAAAGTAAAGCCAATGTGTAACAGACCTGACAAAGCATAAATTCATATGTTTGTCAGTTTGATACGTTTATTATTATTTAATCACAGCAAAGTGTTTACTTTGGGTTCATAAAGCTGTAGTAATGGCGAGTTGTGTTTATTCACGTTATCGCGTTAAAATCGCCTTCTTGCGTTGTGTGTGAACACTTGCAGCGAATGTACTCACGCGAGTAAAGTGTCGCGAGGTGAAAATTCGCGTTTGGTCTGAATACGGCATAAGTGCCTTAAACCTGCAGTCTTTCTAATGGCCAGCAGGGGACGACTCCACTGGTTGCAAAAAGAAGTCTGATTGTATAGAAGTCTATGACAAAACGAGCTTACTTCCTATTTGATTTATTACCTCAGTAAACACATTTATGCTTTTAATCGCTAGTTTCAAGTCTTTTTCAATATAGAATTATGTTCAGATGTTCATTTTGTAAATTATGATCCCGTTTAGAGTAAATTAAATGATTAAACATGGTACACTTTAGGGCGTGACTCCCTTGTGATTGAGAAGTCTCTTCCACGGCGACCTGTCAAGCGTAGCAGTGCGTATCCCTCCCCAGCTCCACTCTCTCGGCCAACATAAAAACTGCACAAATTACACAGCAGTTTAATTTTCATGCACATTTAATTTTATTATTCTTTGTTTAAAGTTGCTCTAATTAATATTTTTAAATTAATAGTGGATAAAGTGCCTACGTCTAGAATTATCACTCTACTCTACTGAAAAACTTTACATTTACATTAGATTTACATTTACTCATTTGGCAGACTCTTTTATCCAAAGCAACTTACATTTGAGAACCAACATACAAGCATCAATAAAGCATCGATACAGTAAGAGATCTACAACATTCGCATTCATTTAGAGTTGTTTTTCAAGTCCAGTTTTCACTCTCTTTTAGCTATGTTTTTGGTCTAACAACTCTTGCGTTTGGAAATAAGCATGTCTGCTATGGCTGAAAAGTGACGCTATGAGAGCGAACCAATACAGTGAAGTTACAGGGTGGACAGTTTAACAATGAGCTGAAACTTGCTATACAGCTCTGTAAAGCCAAAGGGTGCTGCACATTCAAATGATAATTCTTTGTCGCATTCTTTGTCCTCTGTCGCATTGTCACATTGTTTTTTTTTACATTATCATATGATACATTCATCTCATCTCAAACTCACACTATAGCTGCTTTAATAAACTCACTTGTAGAGCCTTTATTTACTAAAGAGCCAGGTATTTTGCTTAGGACTTGGTGGAAACCAAAACAGAGGTATAAGGAGAATGATTATTAGAGTTGTTACACTTTGATGATTGTTGGTGTTTTATTGTATCAGCTCATAAAAAAACGTTTTATTCAGAGTGATATGTTTAATTTCCACCTGGCAGGTGGCCACTTATATCATAAATCCCTGAAGATATGATGAGTGCAGACATTTTATTGAGTGGCCCCAATGGTAAACAGACCTGTATGCCACTGTCTCTGCTGTAATTAATTCAACTCCTGCAGTGTAATATCAAAAAGAGAAACAAGCAAAAGTCCTAATAGAATCAGCTGCTGTTGGTATTTGTAATTTACTTTTAATATCTAAATAGCTTCCTTTTTACTGAAAGCCTGCACAGGGACATATAAATCATCGTCCGCATTCTTTATAAATCTTACTTTTCATAATCACCTCCACTGCACTCAGTGTCAGAATGGGAGGCCTACAAAATGTACCATGTATAACACAATGTGCTCCGGGCAAACACCTTCATTAAACCTTACAAGTCGAACATGCGGCAAGAATCACATTAATTGGTACAAGCCTTGCAGATTTTTGCACCTACAAGCTCTGAATGTTGATGAGGAAGGGGAAAGAGGAAGAGCAGCTCGAGCAGAGCGAAGGGATGTCATGCACGGAATAATGAAGCTTAAACGCATACATTTTAAAATGATGTGTCATTTGCAAAACATCTGTCTGTCACAGTTTGGCACTTTACACAGTAGCTCTCATCAGCTTCTTAACTACATACAATATGTAAATGCTCCGTACTTGTATAGCGCCTTTCTAGTCTTTTCGACTACTCAAAGCGCTTTTACACTACATCTGCATTCACCAGTCACACACATTCATACACTGAGCCTAAGTGCTCAAACGGAAACTAACATTCACACTCACTCATACACTGGCGGAATAGCCGCCAGGGGCAATTCGGGGTTCAGTATCTTGCCCAAGGACACTTCGACACGCAACCAGGGGGAGCCAGGGTTAACAGCCAACCCGCTCTACCTCCTGAGCCACAGCCGCCCAATACCACTGCAATAGAGGAAAATTTACTTTTGGTAGAAGCATACATGTTTATTCTTGTGACAATAAGATGCAGTTGGATTTAAACCAAAGTAAAGTATATTTAGTTACCAGTAAATAAAATAGTAGACTTTATTAACCTAGCCATAGTGTAGGAACAAGGTGACCAGAGAACAAAAACAGATTCATGTAAGTTCTTCAGTCAAAATAAGAATGTTAGAGGCATAACACCCAACACTATTTGTTGGGTTTACAATACATGTATTATATGAAGTAAATGTAATGTTCCATTTTCATGGTCATCCTGCACTGTACAAGGCTCCACATGCTGCTGCTGTTGCTTTAGTACGTCTTTCTTGAAGGACACTCTCCATTTTATATAATTTTTTTGCTTAAAAGAACAGTTTTGTAGGTCGATGAAACAATCAAGTTAGCAGAACATCACTGAATAGAGTCTGCATTCAGTCCGCTGTTTCTCCTACTAAAGTAAATAAACAGCCAGAAGAATGGATATATAATGGATGGACAGACAACATCACTGAAGAATGTGTTAAAGATGGAGAGAAGTTTCAAATGAGACGGTGCAAACAACCACTGAAATGCCCCCACTAGGTTAATCAAAGACGCCTCTGTTGCCCCTCCCAGCTGCGTGTCAGTCATCTAACATGCGCGCACACACATCCATGCATCGCGGATGTGTGTAGATCGTCTAATGAAGCCTTCTTTGTCCCAGTGTCACAAGGTTTAGGCTGCTCCAGTGCTGAAATGAGGCCCACCATGCTGAGCTTGAGGTTTTGAAGCCCTTGTTTTAGAAGTTGCAGCAGCGTCACCTCCCACAGAACAGACATTCTGGCAAACACGCAGGCATACAATCCGTGCAGCTTTCTTTTTGTTGTAGCTGAACTCATGGAGTTAGGAGCTCTGCTCACTAAGATCCTAGACATGCCAGGGCTGTCATATACTGAACTGCAGGCAATCTCTCTAATGAGAGTTGCCTAATATAGTTACCTCCAGTGTTTGCTCAGCCTTTATTTCTACAAACACCTCTGCCATCTGTGTGTGTCATCCCCATTCATATGCACATTCAATACTGCTCAAAGAAATGTGTGATTTTATTGTCAAACATGCAGGCAAAAAATCATTCTGATACATTTTGGGGGGGTAATCTTTTCACATGGAGCTTTACGCTAACTATCAGGGGATATGACAAATGATTACATTCATCACAATGCACAAACACTCTACTGTACACTTTCTTGTACTATCTCTGTCAGCACATCAGACCCTGTGATATAGTCATCTATCATAAAATTTTCCCTTCCTACAAATGAGGAGAAAATAGCATGCCAATTAATCTTCATCTAACACCCATGGTGCCTAGCAAACACCCCAGTATGGCTGGTGCTTTCCTCATTTTGGCACTGGTGTCCGCACTGCCTCGTTTATCTCCATCTCTCGTGCTACAGCTGTTACACAGGCCAGGAAAGTGGGAATCTAAGTCTTAACAGAGGCAGGAATAAGAACAGTGATACAGTATTAAAACCTGGATTATAGTGGTTCTTAATAGTCTTCTCCATGAGTGCACACAGTGCCGAATCAGTCTTAATATTGCCTGGGGCACATACAGCTCCCCCTCCCCATTCACGCTCTTTACTATTACAATATGACGCTATAACAGAAAAAAAAGAGACAAGATTGCCATTTTGTTCCCGGCTCTAATTGCAGATTAAAGACAAAAAGTGGGTCCGGCAGATGAAAATGTCACTACTTTGTCACTTTGCTTCTGAAGAACAGATCCACTATTAGCCTCACGTCGCGGCCTTCAGAGCAAATGACTGTTTGAAGGCAGCAGGGGCCTGTTGCCATATGGCACGAGACAGCGACAAAATTGAATAAACAGAGGAGATTTGCGAAAACAAAGCAGCAGGAGTGCATCATTAGACAGCAGTTGTCCGTGAGCGAGACTGCAATTCAAATAGGCAGAGGGGTCACACAGAGAGTAACAAAGTGCGAGGATCAGTATGAGGGCTGCCATAGTTAATTCTTACACTGCTCGCTCCCCTCCAGCTATAGAGCAGTGGCAGACATCAGATATGCCACAGATATGCTACAGTATGACCCCGCTCAAGCTGTTTTCTTATGCATGTGGCTCCTATCTGGGCTGTCAGAGTCAGCTTCAGAACAGCCATTGTAGGACATTTTAGTAGGGTCAGGTGTTATAATAATAAAGAGAAACTGGTTTGGACTCGAAACTCAAACTTTCCAAACCATCATTGCAGCTAATGCTTTCATCAGTGATTTGTGAACTTTTTAAGTTGAAACAAATTCAAGACTGTCATAGAAATGTCTGACATAGAGCAGGTTTTAAGGAAAAGGTGTAAGAACATAGACATGTTTAATCACATGTATTACAGTTTCTAAATAACAAGAAAAGTCAGAAAAAATAAATACATTTAAAAAATGTACTAATGTACTAAAGAAGAAGTAAAGTTTAAAAAATGGTTGGTCTCTCCAGTCGCTCATTTCAGCTGTTTGAGGGGCAATTCCTAAACTAAAAAGTTATTTATTGGTATTTACACTCAGTTGCCACTTTATAACGCTTACAGTCTGACACAAAAGTCAAATGTTTTCATACACTTAATAAACAGTTCATGATGCTTATCGCCCGAATGCTGCTGCTGCAACAGAAGCTTGTGACCCTCGGATTTGCGTTTTGACCAGGGGCGAGCAGCAAGCCCTGGTCACAAGACCTTAATGTCTCACCTGGTGTAAAATGGGTTAATAATTCATTAATATATCCATTGGCCATATTGTGGACAGCTTTATCGGATTTCTCTATCAGTCAGGAAGGTGAAGCCATGACAGGGGAGCGCTGCAGCTGCTTTTACATAAGAAGAATCAGTCTGGAATATGCGTGTGCATACATGTGGATTTGTGCGTGTGTGTGTGTATGCGTGTGTGTGTGTGTGTGTGTGTGTGTGTGTGTGTGTGTGTTCCTCTGCGTGTTTACTCTGTACACAATGCTTTAATGGTGTTTGATCAGGAGTAGATTGCTTGTAGGCTCCAGCACATCAGCTCAAAGTAGGTCAATAAAAGCAGGTTGACTGTTTCAGTTCACCGTTCACAACTCTAATTCTTCCTCCCTCAAATACTATAGCTAATTTTAAATCATCAAGGCTACTGATGTATTTGGGTTAGGGTGTCACACCTTTCCACATTCTCAAGGATTTATATTTCGCTGCTTGAAAAAGTATCTGGAGTCTAATATCAACCTAATGTGACCAGAGCGCGGGGCACGTTAGCTCGGCCATCTCATTACATCTATGAGTCATGGCTACCAGAATGATATCAGATCAATTCAGGAACATTCTTGTTTTTGTCTGATTGTTTGTTTTTATTCCTTCCTCTTACACAGGAAATTGGCCAAGAAGCGTAAGGAGACGCTGAACAGCACCCGCCAGGAGATGACAGTGATGGTCAACTCCATGGACAAGAGCTACACAGAGCAGGGCACCAACTGTGACGAGGCGCTGTCCTTCATGGACACACACAGCCACACGCTGAACACCCGCAGCGAGTGCGCGCTCACGCTCAACGGCCGCAGCGAGTGCGCCCTCACTCTCAACGGCCGCAGCGAGTGCGCCCTCACGCTCAACGGCCGCAGCGAGTGCGCCCTCACTCTCAACGGCCGAGGTAAGACCTTCCTGCATCAGCCTACCTGCCTTTTACAGTCACACACACACCAAGCATGGTGGAAGCAATTTATTTTGTTTGGTCAGGTGAGAAAGAAATCAGACTTGACTGCACAGGAAATATTCACACTGGGAAAACCTAAAAATGTGAGTCTTGGTCCTCTTCCAAGTAAATTTGTGGATTTAGGAAAACAGTTAAAAAAACAACCCAAACCTCAAACTTGGTATTAAATTCTCATTTGCAGTGTAAAAATATCTGTTAGTTGAATATTTGTTTTGACTCCCCCTACAAGAATATCTCAAAATTTTCAGAAATACAGGAATAAAAACTCAGTGTGAGACCAAATGACTTTTCATGATCGTTAGCATGACAAAGGTGGGTTTTATTGCCTTTTGTGTCATTTACCACTACCCGTTGCATAAATTAGTGTTAAAATTTTATTTTTCATGAAGATCTGTCTTAATCTCTCTTTTCTTTGGTCTGGTTTTGCCTTCCTCTGACTGAGGCTTTGTGCAATCTGTGCAAATGATTTGACAGTAATTTTGTAGCTTTTGAAAAATTACCCGTTGCTACCAGTGCTGGTGGTAGTCAGTAGGGAACCGGCTTGTGCAAAACAGTTCAACAGAATTTACTTTCATTTGACGATAAAGACTTTGATATGATTTTCAGAAAGATTGTTTAATTTTTTTTCTTCAACAAGAGATTTGTTCTCTTCACTAGCCCTCAAGCGTTTGTTCTACCCTTCTTACACATTTCCCTTTTCAAATTTCTTTAGTTTCTCTAATTCATTTTTGTTAAGTTAACTAAAAGTAAATTTAAATCAGCAATATTAATAATTTACTATTAGGATTCTGTTGCCCATACCTGCACTATACTATAGTTGTATAGCTATAAATACCCTGAAGGGACTCTTGTCTTTTAATCAATAATCAAGGCTGACACGCCTGTTTAGAACTCAGAACTGTTCAGTTTCCAATTCAAAGAGGAAACACACAACACATACTGGATGGGTTCTTGTGTGATAACCTAGTAATTTTCCTTGTCCCAGGTTAAACTTAATACTTTGTTGATGGACAGCTCAGCTAAGTCTGCACCCAGGGCTTGACCTGGTATAATCCCAGTCAAAACCATCAGATTAAAACTCCACAGCAGCTTCTGTCTCCGCACCCCTGCAGGGAATGAGCCCCAAAGATGCTCTGACCTTGATTAACTGTCTGTTAGTTTGGATGTTCAAACCTGGCCCTGTGTCTGCTAGCGCAAATTATATAAATGCATTACATTTTACTCTGCTTATCAGTGTAATGCCTTCAATACTGTACCTAAGCCCTCTCACGCTCTCCTTGACCTTATATGACTGTCTCCAGTATCATTTTGGCTCAAAACATCATGGTTGACAGATCATTGTCTTGAACTCCATTAGCATGCAGTTGGCTCTGTTGATGTTGCATGAGGAGACCTTATTCTGTTAAGAGGGACGGGGGGGTTGACATCTACTGTATTGCTCTACTCTGGTACATCAATAGTAGTAATGGAAAGTCAGTTAGCGTATTTACTATTTAGTTTTGATATGCTACTTTACACTTACTGTATACAGCTATATTTGCTAGTCTATATCACCACATTTCTTTCAGCTAGTTACTACTTACTTTTACTGCATATTAAGATTGTACATACAAATCAGTTGAATATCTTGTATGTAATATGTTGTATCCTTATCAATTAAAAGAGCCAGCTGTATATAAAGTAGTTATAATTAGATAATAATAATAATAATAGTAATAATATTTTTTTTTAAAAACACAATGCAACCCTGGGGACCATTCCGCTGCCTGGTGAATACTTGTGTACTTCTGAATATTTTCTGGTTGATCAATCAGTTAATTGACAGAA
>NC_060155.1:8251129-8342447 GCF_021292245.1 Micropterus dolomieu | reverse complement strand
AAATGTGAGTCTTGGTCCTCTTCCAAGTAAATTTGTGGATTTAGGAAAACAGTTAAAAAAACAACCCAAACCTCAAACTTGGTATTAAATTCTCATTTGCAGTGTAAAAATATCTGTTAGTTGAATATTTGTTTTGACTCCCCCTACAAGAATATCTCAAAATTTTCAGAAATACAGGAATAAAAACTCAGTGTGAGACCAAATGACTTTTCATGATCGTTAGCATGACAAAGGTGGGTTTTATTGCCTTTTGTGTCATTTACCACTACCCGTTG
The DNA here is from genome assembly GCF_021292245.1 of Micropterus dolomieu. NCBI lineage: Eukaryota > Metazoa > Chordata > Actinopteri > Centrarchiformes > Centrarchidae > Micropterus > Micropterus dolomieu. The sequence goes on along the minus strand of NC_060155.1, from coordinate 8,342,172 downwards.
CATAAATTAGTGTTAAAATTTTATTTTTCATGAAGATCTGTCTTAATCTCTCTTTTCTTTGGTCTGGTTTTGCCTTCCTCTGACTGAGGCTTTGTGCAATCTGTGCAAATGATTTGACAGTAATTTTGTAGCTTTTGAAAAATTACCCGTTGCTACCAGTGCTGGTGGTAGTCAGTAGGGAACCGGCTTGTGCAAAACAGTTCAACAGAATTTACTTTCATTTGACGATAAAGACTTTGATATGATTTTCAGAAAGATTGTTTAATTTTTTTTCTTCAACAAGAGATTTGTTCTCTTCACTAGCCCTCAAGCGTTTGTTCTACCCTTCTTACACATTTCCCTTTTCAAATTTCTTTAGTTTCTCTAATTCATTTTTGTTAAGTTAACTAAAAGTAAATTTAAATCAGCAATATTAATAATTTACTATTAGGATTCTGTTGCCCATACCTGCACTATACTATAGTTGTATAGCTATAAATACCCTGAAGGGACTCTTGTCTTTTAATCAATAATCAAGGCTGACACGCCTGTTTAGAACTCAGAACTGTTCAGTTTCCAATTCAAAGAGGAAACACACAACACATACTGGATGGGTTCTTGTGTGATAACCTAGTAATTTTCCTTGTCCCAGGTTAAACTTAATACTTTGTTGATGGACAGCTCAGCTAAGTCTGCACCCAGGGCTTGACCTGGTATAATCCCAGTCAAAACCATCAGATTAAAACTCCACAGCAGCTTCTGTCTCCGCACCCCTGCAGGGAATGAGCCCCAAAGATGCTCTGACCTTGATTAACTGTCTGTTAGTTTGGATGTTCAAACCTGGCCCTGTGTCTGCTAGCGCAAATTATATAAATGCATTACATTTTACTCTGCTTATCAGTGTAATGCCTTCAATACTGTACCTAAGCCCTCTCACGCTCTCCTTGACCTTATATGACTGTCTCCAGTATCATTTTGGCTCAAAACATCATGGTTGACAGATCATTGTCTTGAACTCCATTAGCATGCAGTTGGCTCTGTTGATGTTGCATGAGGAGACCTTATTCTGTTAAGAGGGACGGGGGGGTTGACATCTACTGTATTGCTCTACTCTGGTACATCAATAGTAGTAATGGAAAGTCAGTTAGCGTATTTACTATTTAGTTTTGATATGCTACTTTACACTTACTGTATACAGCTATATTTGCTAGTCTATATCACCACATTTCTTTCAGCTAGTTACTACTTACTTTTACTGCATATTAAGATTGTACATACAAATCAGTTGAATATCTTGTATGTAATATGTTGTATCCTTATCAATTAAAAGAGCCAGCTGTATATAAAGTAGTTATAATTAGATAATAATAATAATAATAGTAATAATATTTTTTTTTAAAAACACAATGCAACCCTGGGGACCATTCCGCTGCCTGGTGAATACTTGTGTACTTCTGAATATTTTCTGGTTGATCAATCAGTTAATTGACAGAATGTAACTATTTAGATAATTGATTAATTGTTTGTCATTAAAAGCTAAAAGGTTAAAAATCACTGTTTCCAGATCTTAATATTGGCTGGTTTTCTTCATTTTATGTGATATTAAATCAAATATCTTGTGTTTATAGGCATATATAGATGTTCAAGTACAAAAACCCAAATATTAGCTGGAATAAAATCACTGCATGTAAACAGACTTTTTTTCTTACATAAAAAAACAATGCTGTTCTATAATGTTTTGAGCTTAACTTTAATTGGGCCCTTTTGTCATATTGTATGTATTGTGGGTTCCGTGCGACTTATATCTGAGTTTATGCTGAAAAAAGGATACCATAAATGTTAAATTTTATATATCTGGGATTTCTGTTGCCACCACCATACAGTGAAGGTAAATTTAATTTTGTTTGTGCACTAAAAAATGTTTACTGTTGGTTAAGTGAGAAAACGTGGGTGGCCTGACAGTAATTGTAATTGTGTCATTTTGACAGTAATGGTATATTTGTACATTGTGGTATTGCTATTTTTACTTCTATACAAGTTCTGAATACTACCTCCACCACTAAGCGATGCTAGACTATTGACTGCCTTGTGTTGTGTTCATTCTTCCGTCTCTAGCTGGATCATCGCCCTCTTCCTTCACACTGCCAAAAGCCAACACTCTCAGTACTTCCATCCCCACCAACTCCTACTACCCAGGTAAGCATACACTGTATTTCCTCACACTAATCCCGTATGTCAACACAGAAGTGCCCACTATATAAGCCGTGATGTTGAGTGAAACCAGAAGGTGTAATATTCAGTCATCAATAAACCTGCAGATGTGTCAGGATAAATTAATAAGACACAATGTTTTCAAACAAGTATTAATTAGTTTTATGTTCTTGGTAAGACCTATTTTTATGTAAATTACAGACTAACACTGTAATGTGTGATAGGAATTTAGCTCAAGTTAATGTGTGCTTTAAAAATTAAAACGATTTTAGGAACGATTTCACAAATGAGAAGGTAGATAAATTGACTTTAGATGGGTTTACACTCTGCTACATCTCTGGTTATAACAGAAATAGTTTTATATCACTTTGCCAAGATGGAATTTAGCTGTTCAATTATGACTTCAATTTCTCCAAATAATATGCATAATATTATGTCTTATGTAATCAGATTACAGCTCACTGATTAGATGAAGTAAAGGGCAGCTAGATTTATAATCAACTGAACTTAGTGTATAATTAGCTTTTCTGGAAAATATGATAAGTTTCTTGTTATGCTGCTTGGCAAGAAACCAAAAAACTGTCTATTAATTTTGTGGTTGTTGTTTTTTGTGGACTTATCTTGGCTTCTTTTATTTATTGCGACTCTCTTTCCTCTTCCAACTTCTGCACTTGTTATGGGGGTATGAGCAGATCCCTTTGTGCCAACCGCTATCTTAGGTGAGACACATTTTTCTTTTTCCCATTGCTGTTGATTATTCTTACTTCTACGTTGAACAAAATGACAGTGCATTACAATTATAAGATTGTTGTTTGAAGACTTAACTGTGAGGACAAAAAAAGCACAGATTTTTTTTCTCTCCCATTTTTGGTTTGGTTGGCTCTTTTACTAAAGATGGCTTCATCACCTTCATACCTGCCTGCTGCTTCTCCCCCTCCCTCCTCCTCCTCTCCCGCCCTCTTCCGCCTCTTTCCCCCTCTCCCTCCCCGTCAGATGAGGGACTCTCCTGGGCTGAGGCTGGCTTCACTTCATCCCATCCGCATTGCGTGTCGTGCGTGTGATGTCACATACATGTTTGACCTCTCATATGCATGGACAGACATGTGGACTGGATGTGGGGGAGTGTCTAAGGGGGGCAATGGGGGGGGGGGCAGTTTGCCCCAACGCCAAGGCTACAGTGTGCTGAAGCCATAGCAGCTGCACTGAGACACAAACAGAAATTATACAGTGTGAGAGGGACACAGAAAAACTCTCTCTTAGCCCCACTCACCAAAAATTTCGAACACGGGATGCGTTTGGTCTGAGCATCTAAAGTCTTGCGTTAGTTGTGCTGCCCTCCCCTCCCTCCCCTTCTCTCCTCAATACGCATTGAACTCCCTGCCCTCCCTCCAAAACAACAGCCTTTTCTATTATTCTTTTTAATGTTGCTCCGCCTGCCTTTGGCTAACAGCTAGTGACCTACTTGTTGTTGTTTTGGCTTTGCCAGTGTTTATTCATCCTGTTCAGTGATAAAATGGAATTATAAAGAAAGCAATTTGTTCTTCTTTTAATTATTACTGGCCTGTTGAATATGCAGAGCCAAAAGTGCTGCATCTTAAACAAGCAGGCACTTTTTTATACCAGCATTGCACATAATGTAGATACTAAGTGGGATACTAGGACTGTAATAATTTAATTCTCATGGCCATTAAGAAAGATGCAATAAGCAACTCTACTCCAGAAGACAGGAGCACCATAACTGTATTTACAAGTATACAACTTACACTTTGGGCTTTTATTCCCCTTCACATTAGGGCAACTTTAAGCAGTCTTTCATCATCACCGTTGTGACAGCTGCTTATGTTAGTTCCACATTTAATGAAGCGTGAAACAATTAACATGAAATTACAGCAGCCAGAAAAGGTTACATGCTTTCAGTCGTGACACATTCAGTCACAGCATTGTCTCATCAGTTGAGGTTAATGATCAAAACTGATTAGATCATAAAGGATTGGTAATGTTTTAGATTTCATTGCACACTCCTATTTTAAAATAAAAAAAAACAAAAAAAAGGTATAAATACATGTGTCACCACTAGCACATGCAAATATAATTGTAGCAATTAGAGAAAGAAATTCAAAATGTCAGAATACTCAAAAAGTAATTGGCATCATTAAAATACGCAAGTCACAGATCTGAAACAATTACAGCTTGTTCCAAAGACGACCAGTATTTCACCATTATTTTCTCCCTTGAAATTCATGACTCCCTTGTTTTGTTCTTTTACTTTTGTCTTGCACTGTTGAAATTGCCCCATCCATCCACTCAACATCCCCCCTTGACTAGGCTTTCTAGCTAGGCAGTTTGGACTGACAAGGCATGTGATCTTGCCCTATAGCGTAGCTCTAAAACACTACTGTAACAGGTTCTCATGCTGTATTGTTGCTTATCCCCTCTCTCCTCTCTCTTCTCCTCTCTTTCTCTTTACATACATAACCTCTTATGTATCTGCTATCTAAAAAGTGCCCATTAATGGTAAGTTTTCCCAAGTGGGCCCTGGGTTGGGGGAAGGAGGTGGTGTTTACTCAGAAAGCAAGCCAGCAGTGAGAGGCTGCTTCTGGCATGGACATTACGACATTTATTGCATGACCAGTGGACATGTTAGCATCTCACCACCCTCCGTACCGTGCCACCAAGCCACCATTAGCCTAGCATGGTCCAAGTACATACAGTGCCCCATTGGCAGCATCACCCCATGCATTCTCCTCCCATCTCCGCTTCCCTCCTGTTTTCAAAAAAAATCTTTTAGGTTTGATTTTTTTTTTTCTTCATTTTTTCGGGGGGAAGAACAAGTGGTAGGGGTTGAATCCACGCTGTGTCTGTGTGATGCTTCTGATGGTGCTTGCTGCAACATGCTCACTGTGGCCCACCGCACCCCCCCACATCCTCCTCCTTCATGTTTCTGGACACCTTCCATCGTCCGCTGGCTCCCCACAGCATCTGTGCCTCATGTCTGCCACTGACTGGATTACAGTATGAAAGAGCTGGAATGGACTCTATATGAACAGCAGCCCAACCCAGCATACTGGACTGCCAGTAAAAAAAAAAAGTAAACTTGTTGTTTTACAGCATCTTCATGTGGATTTTTATGATCTCTCTATACTGTTTCCACTGACTCTTTTTATTCTGACAGTAGCCATATTAAATGCTAACAGTGTAAGCACTAAACTTAAAGGGCCTTGTATTTTAATGGCTATAGGCTGTCTTACAGTACGGTAGGCCTGTGATATAAAATATTTTCCAGCCACACACTGAGACAGATGGACCTGAACCTTCCCACCACATGACTCATCCTATTACTCAATGATGTTGTGTTGTTGTGACCATCCATAACAGATTACTAGTTGAGAGTTGTTTGTCAATCTGGAGGGTGGTGACATAATGCTTAACGGTAAATGAGATAATGTGCCATCTGTTAATGGGAACACTTGTTAAGTGAGATATGTACTGGTGTGAGTGACAACACCTAGGCAACTTAACTCAACTTTATATGTCAATAAACTCATATAATACCACAACTCTGTTTACTGCTTCAAGCATTATGTCCCCCCTATCTATCTTAACAATATACCGATAAATCATGCAATGCTAGCACCTTCGTCTCCGTCCTGACCTGCTCTGTCCTGTCCCTGTTTTTGTGTCCCACAGATGAGAGCCAGAACATGGGCAGCGACACTAGCAGCCTGGTGCAGTCGCACACTCACTCCCTGAGGAAGCGGGAGCCGGTTGATGTGCCTTACCAGACGGGCCAGCTGCATCCGGCGATCCGCGTGGCGGACCTCCTCCAGCACATCACACAGATGAAGTGTGCCGAGGGCTACGGTTTCAAGGAGGAGTATGAGGTAGGACGCAAACCCAGCTGTCATCCCCCACTGTAAAGGTTGCAAACACAGATAAAGCCTGGTGAGAGACTTGTAACATCTCCACGGAGATTCTTGAGCGGAAATGTTTATCAGTCTAATACAAGGCTTCATCTGTGTCCTGGTGTACAGCCCCATGTCTCTTTCTCTGTTTTTCACTGCACAGCAGAACTGGTTGTTTCTCCCCAGATGCACTTTTATGATAAATTGTTAATGTACCCTGTCTCAGCGTGTTTACGGTGTGATTTGTTTTGTTGTTCATCTGTTCATTGTTGTTTGCACCGATGTGTGTTTGTGTCAAAAGCTGCTGACCCACTCTCAGTCCCCCTTGCTTGGACACTCTGCTGTAGACCAAGTTGAAATGCACCCCCCACCCACACACACACATACACACACACACAGACACACACAAAGGTGAGGAACAGCTAGCTGCTGTGAGTTAGCCATGTCCTCTCCTTTATCTGAATCTGAATCAGGTTCGATTAGGCTCCCGCGATGGCAGCGTGCTGCTCTCTTAAGACTGTTGTCACACAACAGCATTCGTAATCTGACACCATGCCTCTCGCTGACACCAAAACAAAAGATTTTGCCCCAGAAGAGCATCACTCCCATTTCCTCTCATTAGTGCAGGAGTCTGGCAGGGCTTGGCAGCACTCCAGCCTCCTCGGCGTCCCTCAGCACCACACCAGCCAGCCTCATCTCACCCCTATGCCATGTTGTGACAGACTGGCTTCAAGCTATGCTTTTTAAATCCTTTTTGAATATCTAATTTGTATCACTTCAGTTTTTCTATCTGACATGCTGGGCCTTTTCACAGATAGTATTACCACTTTTATTTATTCTAACATCTCCTGTCTTTCTTTACCACCTTTTCCTATCCTAACGTTTCCCTTTTTTAATCTGCATCACATCTTTTTCTTCACCCTTTGAACGTGTTTCCTGTACCTCGTATGTCCTCTCTCTTGCTTAATCTCTTTTTCTGTAATTTACTTATCTACACCTCCCGCGTTCTTTACTTGCTTTCCTCTCCCTCCCTTCATCTCCTGCTATGTTCTTCTATGTGTGGGCCAGATCTGTCAGTAATTAACTCCACACTTCCCCCTCATGACTGTAAAATTAAATAATGAAGTCTCCCATTGCTACCTGCAGCATCAGTTCATTGAGGGGCTGGTGTGCTTTGGACTGCCCTCTGGGCCTAATCCGTTATGGATAAAGGTGTTTTGGGTTCACGTGGCAAGCAACCCCACTAGGAACGATTGGCCCCTGTCCCCTCACCTTGCTGTCACCTAGCTGTCCGCAGACTATTGCAAAAAAGGCCTGTGGGATGCTTAAAGTGTGTAACGGAGCTCATTCTCACTTGGCTAGAGCGATTCATTTGTATGTTGTGTTCCGCTGCTGTCTTCACTATAATGATCTGTTTTAAGGTTAATGCCCTTTTTAACCGTTTATTTTTGATGATGAGATTGGAGCTTAGTGCACCTCTAAACTTGTTGACTTACACTGTACTATATCTCTCTCCGACCCATGCTTCTTGTTATTCTGTACGTTAACTTTGGATCAGATAAACGAGGTAAGCCAATACTTTTGGTTATTTGTCAATTTTTTAGACTGAAAGATTGATGGTGCTTGTTGGCTTTTTGGCCCTGTGGGATTCCAAACATCTCACATATATGATCTACTCTGAAAAGGGCATTTACCAACAGAAGATGTGCCAAAGCATTTGACTGTCCAGAGATGATGAAATGTGTGAAACAGTGACTTTTTGAATCTTTTGTCATGTTATTTCTTTATCGTGTAAATTGCAAATGTCACTGTGAAATGTTTTTTTCCATAATCAGAAACTGAGATCCAGAAATGCTCCACAACTTAATTCTGATGTTTCTTTAAAAAGCTTTTCAAAGCTATACCTATTTCCTGACCAGAATAACTAAAATTATTTTAAAAAATTATTTAATTTGGAAGATAACAGTAACTCAAACCAGCAATTTCTGATGTTATACCAGCAGATTAAAAAAATTGTGGGTCAACAAATGAATTTTTTCATAGCCAAACCAACCAACTACCAAACAATTTGGAATACTTAAGAGATGATCTGGAAAGCACCATCAAAAAGGACACCGCACAAACTCATGTTGTTGTATACTTTGTAAAAGCTTTATAAAGTCATGTTTGATAGAAAGTATAACAGAATATTTGCATGTCCAAATTCTTCTGCACGTTGACGCACACTCTGAGTGAGCAAACAGAAAGCAGAAAACAAGTTCCAACTGCTTTATTAACATTATGTTGTCATTGCATTTCACTTGTTTTCAGCTTGTTTTATGTGAAGGGAAATGTGTTGCGTCTAGCATACTGTGAGAATCCGGCAATTCTAAAAGCTCCAACCGCCAATGAACACTAGTCAATGTGAATGAGTCTCCTTTTCTCACACAGCAAATTATTTATTAATTAGGAAGCAAATCACTAAACAATTCTGCTTCTTTGTGTTTTTTTTTTTTACTTTGCCATGGTGTGTGCTGTATGTCAAGTGCTCTGTTGTCGCTTTATGTAAGTTTTCCCATAGTGATTGGATGCAGAGAAAGTACTATGCTTTTCACTTACAGTAAGTGTTTACAGACAAAGACAAGACAAATGGCATAGGAGACAAACTGTGCTGGGACTGGAGTACAGCAGGAAGCCTGTAATTAAAAAACATACTAAGTTGGATCTGGGCCAATGGGAATAATTCTAAGATGGTGATAAACTACCTGCAGATGCTCTAAAGTTAAGTACAACACCGACCTTTGCTACAAAATAGTTTTTATAGGTGGAGCCATCCATTGTTTTTCAATCACTGTCACTGGTGAATTTTATGTAGCCAATTATCCCCACGATGGATACATAGCCTTTTAAATTGAAAGCCTTCAGATGATCGCTACCTCTTGGGACACTAACTGCTTTATCACCATCATTTGTTTTTCTGAATTCAGGATCTAAACAGCCTGAGGAATGAGACTATAGCATTTGAGACAGGCAGGGTCACTCAGTTTAAGAGAGAACTATTATAAAGTTGCCAGGTAACGCCTTTCGGCTTCAAGATGATTTGTGTTCAGATGCTTGATATTAGACCTGTATCCTTCAGAGTGACAGAGGGAACGACACTGGCCCGTGCATTTACTCAAGACATACTGCCACAGGAGGAGAGGCCTGTGTAATCCATCTCTGAGACATGCTTCCATCCTCACTGGAAGGATGGGACATATTTTTAGCATATTAAAGCTGTTTCTCAGTGAAATCACTAATCCTTAGGACTTAATACAGGAATATGTCCTTCTGGCGTGTCTGTAAGACCTTTATTTGTTAGACAAACGGCCTGCTGCCTGCCCACAGCACTGAGATGAATGAAACCATCAAGTCCTGCTCTCTCAGACTGGCTAACCACACAGAAAGCAACTCTCCAAACAATCTGTTTAACCTTCGATAAAAACTCTCGAATCTTTACTTGCAGATGGCCTGCATTCTAATGTATTAGCTGACTTTTCAAATGTGCATTAGCTGACTATCAAAAAGCCAGAACAATAACGTGTTTTTGTCCGGGCTAGTCTGCTTGGAGCCAACCCCACCCGCCCGTGCAGAACAGCGGTGGACTGGCAGTGGAGATGTATTTTCATAATTTGGCTTAATTGTGCCTGGTGTGCCATCAGAATGGAAATCTCCCCAGCGAGCGATGATAAATATTTCATGAGGGTAATCTGAGTGGAGCAGTTTTGATCTGCAGACGATGAGCTGGCTTTATTTTTCCCCGCAATGAGCTGATTGAGTCCTTCAGATGAGGCAGACAGACAGCCGCTGTGGTGGCTCCGCCTGGCAGAGCGGCGCAGGGGGAGAGGTTTGAGCATGACACCCGCCGCCTCTGCCCTAATGGCACTTGCTGTTTGACACAGCTCCCCAGGATCCACCATCCTCTCTGTGTTTCATGTCTAATAATGATGTGAATATATCTCTCTGTGTCTTCCGTTCAATTGCCAATGTTCCCATCCTTTTTTTGTAGAGCTGAAAGTGGAAGACTGTGTTCTTTAGCCTGGTTATCATTTAGAGTGCTCACACATGACACCATATTTCATCTCCCCCTGTCTCTGTTCTCTGTTTTCTCTCTTTTCAGAGCTTTTTTGAGGGACAGTCTGCTCCATGGGACTCTGCCAAGAAGGATGAGAATCGCATGAAGAACCGATATGGGAATATTATTGCATGTGTGTACAAAGCACCTCTGAGTTTTTGTGTGCCATTCCCATTCTTCAGGCTGATTTATTGGCCAGGCTTGTGACTCTGGATAACTATAAGCTGCTCAAACAGAGTTTTATTATCAGCCAACGAGAGCAGCTTTGACCTTTCCAATCTACTTTTATATTCATCTTCCTGCAGTGTCTTTTCAGTTATGAGAAATAAGTCGTGCAGCATATGGAAAATAACATGTATCCTCAGCATTGTTTATAAAAATGTTGAATTTGAGTTCACAGTTAATTCACATTACCTTTCCAAACTTGAGCTGAGCTGTTATGATAGACTTTAAAAAACCATGAGGTCACCCATTGGTTTGTGGACTACCATTTTTAAGCCTTGAGTTTGGCATTTTGGGCATCACCATTCTATACATCACGTACATGTTGTTTTTTGGGAAACTGAGATGACCAGATTTGGACAGGGTGAAGCTAGCTAGCTGGGTTAGTAAGGTGCAGTGCTGGGAAACTTACTCAGAAATTACTAAAGTAATAATATTATTTTACTTATTAGTGGGTATAGTTAGTTAGTAGTAACTAGTTATGTTAATCGTTACTATATTGCTTTCACTACTGCACATTATTGTACGTATTCACATAGCTTAAGGGTACTCTCTCACGACGAGTGCAAGCATCACTGGCAGTAGCGGCCAGAGTTTCTTTCTATAAGTTTCACATTGCTGTGCTGCTTTAGCAGATGTATCAATAAATTACATGTAGAATTATTTGCGCTTCAAAACTTTCTGCTTGTCGCACAAAGTTTACAACGGACGACAATGTTCTTTTTAACTTTGACTGTGACTCAATAATAGCAATACTTACAACTGTCAAAAGAACGCCTCTCTCCCTTGTTCTCAATTCTTAACAACATAATAAAGTTCTTGCTTTACTTGAACTGCCGCTGACCTGCCGCACAGTCGCACATCACGTCTAGGGTGGTGTGTTCCAGTACGCGGCGTTACTGGAACACACCACCCTGTATTAGCAACTGTGATATTATTACTGTATTGGAAAAAGTAATCCCTTACACTACTCATTACTGGGAAAAGTAATAATATTACAGTAACGCATTACTGCCCAACACTGGTATGGTGATATTAATTGGAATGCTAATTTTGATCAGGCAAAAAACAAAACGTACGTACCAGAAAAAAATGAAAAGCCAACTCCTTGGAGTCTAGTCATTTTGTACAACCGAATGCTGAACAAGATCATTTTTACGTGACCAAAATGTTACAGTTAACTTTCATGAACTGAAAACACACTGTGAAAGAGTCAGCGTTCTTAGACAAAAACACTGACAGCACTCAAAAACTAGTTCACTGCTAGTTAAATGTGCACAGTGTAGTGGATACAATTTGCTTCTATCCTGATAGACAGGTCACCGTGGTTGCGACTTGTCAATCACAAGGTAGACAAGCCCTACGGCATACCCTGTTTTCTCATTTATTTTCCTTTAAATGGGACCATAATTTAAAACATGAACATCTTGCTGGATTGAAGCCAACTTGAAACTAGGCACTGAGACCAAAAACTCATTAGGACTCATAGGATAAATCAAGTGAGAAGTCATACACTCCAACGCAATTTGACTTCTTTCTTTAACCAGTGGAGCCACTCCCTGGTGGCCAGTACAAAGAATGCAAGTTTAAGGCACTTCGTCAGTGGCGTCGCTTTCAGACCTGGAGGTTGTTCTGATTTCATCCCCCTCTTCAGTCACTGCTGCTGAGGAAAAACCTTTGTCAGCTTTAGGGACTGTTTTAAAATTACTTTACCTTTACGTTACGTAACTTAAAAATGCAAATGATGTACGTAAAATACCACAAATTCTAACAAATACCTTTTGTTTTTTTATTTGAACATAATCTAGGGTCAAGGCTGCATAGTTTTCATTTCACATATCTCACCATAAATGTATGTCCTTATTCAAAGTAATTGTCATCATCCTCATCATCTTCAATCGCTTAACTGGGGTCAAGTAGCAGCAGGGGACGTCCAACTTCCCTTTCCCAAGCAAAGTAATTGTACTGTGGTTTAAGCTCACTGCACCCCACCTTATTTACCATTAACTGAAAGGTTTTCCATCGAGCAAGTTTCCTGTACCTAATTTCTGAGTTCGTATCATGAAGGTTTTAAACTTACAGCAGCGCATTGTGTTTGTTATACAGGCTCAGTCACATAAGAGTAGCTACTCATCAGGCATGTTGCATTTACAACTTTGTTTTAATATGTTCCAAAGTATGATGCCGGTCTGGCCCTTCTACCTCTCCTCCATCATCACTTTCTCTGTTTTATAATCTCTCTCTCTGTTTCTTTGTTTTACTGTCTGTCTCTCTGTCCCTCTCCCCCTTTTCTTTTCCTGATGCCCTCGTTAATATGATTAATTCAATGCCGGTTTCTTCCTCTCTTCCAGATGATCACTCCCGTGTCAGGCTGCAGGCCCTGGAGGGGGAACAGAGCTCCGATTACATTAATGCAAATTACGTTGATGTAAGTACACACACCAGCCAGCGCCACCAACGCAAAGGTCACTGCGCTTCCTCTTGGGGAGAGCGAGGGCGCTGGTGCTGCCATCGCAGGGGGCCTGAGGGACTAAGCAGCGCCTACTGCCTGCCCGTCACATGCACACACACATACAGACAGAAAAAGTCACACACACACATGGTGCCTTTATATTCAACTTTAAAAGGCTGCTGTATCACTCTATTCATTGGATATATTAAGAGGAGTGAAGATCAGAGGCTGACAGTGCTGGGAGAGAGAAAAGGCAAACTAGCACACAAGGGAAGCTGAGGTTATAGTTTTGGACTTTGCTTTGAACAACAGCATGAACACACACACATGAGAAGAAAAAGGGGAGTTCCATGGATTATTAATTAGCCAAGTTAAAAAGATGGATAAATCTGAAAAACGAATACAAGATAGTACAATACAGTGCCTTGAACATCACAAATAGAAATGTAGCAGAAACATAGAAATCCTAAAATGGCAATATTGCTGTCACAGAAATAATTCATGTGAACATTTTTTTGCTACCACTGTGGTCAAGATTTGGTTACGTTGAGACAACTATTTGGTGAAGTTTAGGTGGTCATGGTTAAAAGAAACCAACGTTGACTGGTATTCTCCAATGTCAAAGTCACATCCACATAGATCTCATCCCTAAGATGTTTTACAACACAATGACAACACAAGTCACACAACTGCTGCCTTTGCTTCCGCAAGAGGACACTCGTCATTTGCACAATCTTGTCATTGTCATGTTTGGCCATTTTAAGCAACTGAACAGGCAACCGATGTTGTCATTTTCTGGTCAGGACAGACTTGAGAAATTGCAGAGCTGTTTTTCAGCCTCGTTCTGCTTCACATCCAAATAAAGCAGCTACCTTCTCCTCTATTGTGAGACACTGAAGACGCCTCACAGACAGACCAGAGAATCAAACTAGACACAGCAGCTATCTAGAGATGGTTTTATTATACTTCTTACTATAGGAGACTACTTGCAGCACAGCACTTACATGCACTGGAGTGACTTAGCATACCTTTACAGTAAGTAAAAGTTGTTAAAAAGTGGCGTGAGACATGCCTCCCGTCGAAAACAGATCTAACCCACTTAGCTCACACACTATAGAACCTCTTGATCTGACCTGATTTGCTGTTGATAGCAGTTTTAGTTGCAGGATGTGACCAATCACAGCAGCTCATTGGCCTCTCTGAGCAGATTCTTCCGCTCCATGTGTAATGGTCTGGTGATGTACCTGACTTCCTAAGTGGTTTTCTGCTCAGGAGAGAACTCTCACTCCGTCTCCCATCTTCTCTTTCCCCCACCCCTCTAATGTGGTAATTTGTAATCTCCTGTTACGCATTCAAACATAAATTCATAATGCAAGGTGTGCCGCGGCAAATGCAGGGGGCTTAAATTATTTACCTTTCCCACTATTCAGTTTATGGTCCATTATGCTGCGAAAAGGGCCGCTGCGGAGAAGACTCTCACAATAGAGGGGGCCCCATTATAAGATAAGAATATACGCATATTAAGAGGGTCCTGATTGAAAAGGATTTTCACTGCTCTGCCAGCTACATTGAGAAAGTACTTAGTAGAAATGCAGGCAGATGGGTAATGATGTTTTTGCTCTTCAGAAAGCTTTTTAACCCATCTAGAAGCGTGTCCTGCCCAATAAACTCTTATGTGTAGAACATTTCCCACAGTGTTTGTTATTGTACTCTATAATACTGCCGATTATTTCGAGTCACGTACGAATAAGCAGCGCCAGTCGGGTATCTTTCCTTTCTCCGCAGCTGATTGAGTATTTTCATAAGCATTTAGGAGGCAAGGAAACATAGTGTAATAGCCTGTTGTCTGCAGAGTTGTGTTTGTGTGCACATGGGGCACAAAGAGGTTTGCTGGGGTTGTGTCCTATACTGAAGTAATGCAGTGATGAGCTATAGAATTGACCATGTGCAGAAAAATCAAGTCACACAATACCTATTCCTTTCGATATGATAAGAAAAACCATAATCTTGTGTTTTAGTAGCCTGGAACTAACAACACATTGGACGCAGGACACAAACCTTGGTCTTGCGCTTTGTATGGCAACGTTAATCCTAATCAAAATTACTGGTGGACCCTTACTGACCCACTGTTTGTGGTAGTTTATCCCACCCCATGGTATACATTTTGACACAGAACAGTTGTCCCCCTTACCTTTTTGGCTTGTGACCCTCTTCAAACAAAACAATTTCTACCTGCAACCCATCGTTGCAGATCATGGCTGTGAGGGGTGTTTTCTTTACGGATTGCTTCATTTGAGGCCTGAAAAGGTAAAAACAACCTGAAGAGAAATGAGAGAAAAGTAGAAATAATGAACAGAATTTTGTGGAAACGAAATAAATATAGTGTTTCTTTCATATACCTTCCATCATCTTGTGAGGTTGGGGATCACTGCTTCACAAGATGGGTAGAAATGGGTAATAGTTTTAATTTATATGGTGCATTAGTTGTGCATAATCACAAACATTTGTAATAAATGACAAATTACCACAAAAAAAACTGACACAATAACATTGGGGCTTTCGGGCCCCATAGGGTCTGGGGCCTGTAAGTAATCCAGCCATACTCTATTCTATGACTTTTGGATAGCATAAGGATGTTACACTTTCTGGATCATAAAAGAACCATTGCCAGTGAACATATAGTGTCAACATTTACTCTCTGTTTCTCTCAAGTGTGTTTGTAAAGGCAAATACGTTGTCTAGAAATGTATTTTGTAGGTGATAGGGTCAGTACCCCAGATTTGCAAAAGTGGGTTATCTAATGATATTCAGACTGAAAATACAAATTCATGCCTACAGGCAAAAACATTTCATGCTGCATATTTTAGACATTTTACACCCCAAAGTTACTGGAAATAATTCATGTAAATGACCAGTGTGATAAGCAATGCAGCAAAATACAAAGAGCAGGACACATATTTATTCTCCTTTAGTAAATTACACATCCCTGGAAACAAAGCCTGTTCAATTAATAATTTCAACATGGACATTTCAGCTTTTATCTCTTTGTGTTGATCGTGAAGAAACAGTCTTATGTTCCTAATGTAACATGCATCTAAAAAGCCGCAAGTCCATTTATAGTAAGCTCTACTCACCTGACAGTCACTGTCAAGGCCCTCCTTTCTTCCTGTCTCCCCCTCTCTAATCCGACGGCGTACTAGGCCTCCACTTTACTTGACAGAACTTACATGAAAGCACAAACAAATCTCCTCCTTAGTCCAGAGATAAAGAAGTCATTAAAAATGGAGGACAGCTGAATAGCTGAAAGAGCCCTGTGGATGAGAGAGAGAGTGAGGAAAATATCCTTTGTGTCTTCCTCCCTTCATTGGAGGAGCGTTAATCACAGTCCAAGTTAAATTGAATATGAGGGAGATAAGCAGAGCAGCAGGGGTGGGTGGGGGGGGGGGGGGGACAATCAAGAGGAGGCAGGGCCTGGGAAGAGCCTTTAAGTCCTAATGTTTTGTTTCCTGCCTCATATCTCTGGAGAGAAGACAAGGAATTGGACAAATAAAACTTGAAGGGATTAGAGTAATCCATGAGACTAGGGGCCTATTGTGGAGATCAGTGCCGTTAGTTGTATCTTGGGGATTATCAACACTTTGGCTGCTTACTCCAGAGGTGTGCTGCATATAGAGTGTGTGATGGAGAGTGTTTTATGCATCTTGTATCCAGCAGCATCCATCACTAGCTTTCAGCCGTGCATTTTCCTCCCTCAGTCAGATATTGAAACAAAGAACTGAATGGGTGTACAGTGGCAAACAGCTGGCAGCCTGACTTTGAGTAGTATTTCTAAAGAGTGGCGCACACATTTCTCAAACAGCTCCAGTTAAGGCAGTGCAGTACATTTTTGCTGCCCAAACAGCTGTTAACTAGGATTCCATACAGGTTAAATCTGTTCAGTTCAGTTATGGAGGTAAAGTGCATTGTTTGTAACGTAGAAATAAACTGAGTTTGCCTGCAAGGGTCAACCTGCATTCTGTCTAAATATCAAAGACGTTGTGTGTTTTTTGGGAGCATTTTCCTCACCACAGCTGGTCTTTTATGAGTAGAAGGAAAGTGAAGGAACTCATCTTCTTTTCTCCCACTTTTTTTCAGGGCTACCATAGGCCAAATCACTACATCGCCACTCAAGGTAAGAATAAATACTTTCTAAAAATTGTGAGGCACTCTCGTTTGGAATGTGTCGGCGGGGAGAATTTTAAGGCTGTCTGTTTGTTTGGAGGGATGGATGTGTGCAGGTGTTTGTGAACATCCCCATCGTTGTTTACATGCACTCTTGCAAACTACTCTCCGATGCTCAGTCAGGCTTGTGTTCGGGGAAGCTGGTACTGCTCAGTGCGCACACACGAGCGCTCACGTGCACGCTCTCTCGCACACACGAGCGCTCACGTGCACGCTCTCTCGCACACACGAGCGGACCTCTGAGCGAGCAGAGCAGCACGTTTATTCTCTGTGTTTCTTTCCTCTTCCCTTCCATCGGTGGTGTGGGAGTGATTAATCAGGCAGTCTGGGAGAAAGCTGAATAAATAAATGGATTAGCTGACATGTACAGGCACATTTTGTCACTGTGTTAATCTGGCCGGCAGAATCACAGGGCGAGGAGCACTTACCGTGACCCCAGAGGTTAAGTCTGATTGATGGTTAATTGTTATGAATTTTTTGTGTCGAGAGCCTCACTCCCACACAACAGGGCTGCATGCTTGGGGATTTTGCGTAGCACTTTAGAGAAAAAAAAAATCATTGGAGGGGAAAAAAAGGGAAGAGGCGTTTTTGCGAAGAGGCCTTAATGGATTCACAATCTGCTTTGGCGGAGCTGGGAGTTGCATAATTACCTGTTTATTAGTGCATTGCTTCTCTTCCTCAGTGTCTCAATTAAAACAACCCTCTGTTTGCTCTTACTTTAGAAGGAGACGGCATACCGATCATGCTGCGACCACTCAGCTTATCTGTCCGCCTGTACTGTGTCCACAGCGCCTGTGCTGACCACCGAGTCGGACGCTCAAAACTAAGCTGCCTGTCAAGTGCCGACTCTCTCCTGTGGGGCTTCAGTTCACAAAAACAAGCCACATTAACGGGGCGCATTGACGTGGATTATTATGACTTCTATAATTGTCATATAGTCATTAAAGGCTTTCCATATTTCATTTAAAAATATGCATATGGAGATCAGCAGTCAAAGAAATACTGCAAACAGAGGCCCCCTATAAGATGAAAAGCTCGAGAAGCCAAACGTGTTTCCATTCAAGTTAATTAGCCCCTGTTTTCTCATTGAGCTTGCATAATAAGTGCTCATTTTCCATCGACTGTATCGCAAGCACGATAAGGCTTTTCACAGTGTAGCGCTATCCAGTACGTGCTGAGGAGGGGTGTGTGTGTGTGTGTGTGTGTGTGTGTGGGGGGAAACATCTGTATTCTCTGGGAAAGCAGGCCCTTTTATAATTCATCATCAGCTCCGGCAGACTGACAGGAAGGAAGGCTCAGTCTTCTGACACTGAGGCGAAGAGCAGCCCGAGATGATAGGAAAGCCAGACACAGACCTGTCTCTCTCAGTCAGACAAACTGCATACTGTAGCACCTGAAAAGAGCACCTGGGCATTGACACAGTTGAGGAAGTAGTCTTCTCTCCCCCAGTAAAGTTTTTCAGTGAGTGACACTTCCACTCAAGTCCACTGGGACCAGCGGTAGCTCAGAAAATGATGATACCCGCAGTAGTGCTGGATAAGCTAAAAAATCTTTGTCATAAATTGGTTGTTGCGGGGATGGTTGAGGGTGTGCTTAATATGGCAGACGTGTGAGACAACGTTGTCCCCGTTCTCTTACGCTATAAACTACAATGACACTCATTAGTTTGGGGTTTATTGATGAGTCCCTTTGCTCTGTCAAGGTGACAACGGCAGGTAGAACAGCTGTCACTCCATAAAAGCCTCATCACCCATACTCCGCTTCTCATTATGTAGGTCATTCTCTCATCCGGGGCTCTTTTTTTGCTGCAGCAATACAACAACTGATGCTCAGTAATTCACCAACGCCAACTGCAGCTCACCTACTTAGCAGAGTGAACACATGCATGCAGCTCAGCCCTCCCAGTTTGCCGCCTTGCCTCTGTCCATTTTAATGTCCCACGGATCGTTTAAATACCGATCAGACATGAGCTCCTTCCTGGTGGAGACTGTGAATTACACTTAAGCCCGGGTACAAACAGCTGTGATAAGTCCCTGCATCCTCCTGGTGATGTGGAAAATATTCATGATGCAGGAAAGGGTTCAATTTCATCAAGGTTTCCCCTCCGGCCTCCTCTGCTCTTCCCTCCTTCACAAGCACCAAATGTCACCAGCAGCGCAAAGGTTTTATTATTTACAGGTTAACATCTCAATGCCCAACGGGGTATGAGCGGTGGGAGATAGAAAGAGAGAGAGAGCAAATCAATGATAAGTGAGTGTACATTATTGCAAAGTCTGCTGCTTGTAATATTAATGGGCAAGAGGGGAACGTCGCCTGCGTGTTTGTCGGTGAGTGTGTATGCGCGCACGTCGCTCAGGAGTTTTGCGGCATACCTGGCTGGGGGGATTTCTACAGCTGTCACACTCCTTGCATCTGAAGAGGAACAGGCCTAGTCCCAAAACACAGCATCTGCTGCAGCAGCATTAGCTCACTGACAGCTGGAAGTGCAGCTTCTACTGGTGCTCTTCTACTGAGAAGTGCCTCCCCCAAACTTCTCCAACTAGGCTCCACGCAAGTCTTACTAGTAACACTGCTCTCACCTTGTAGTTCCTCAAGTGAGCTCTCAAATCAACATGACTTGTTTATTTGAGGCGTCTTGAAAATTTGTATGTGTTCATTTATGTTTTGAGTCCTCTTTTTGTAAGTACGACTTAAGTCTAGAGTTTTAATTTGTGAAAAAATCCAGAAATGTGTTGGTGGTTTATTTTGATTATTTAAAAAGCTGCTAAACGTTTAATTAGAAAATAGCATTTGCATGGTTCAATCTGTAGTTTAAAGGAACTGTTTCGACATTCTTACTAGCACTGTCAAGTCTGTACACTAACTGTGGAGCTACAACCAGCAGGTGATTAGTGTGATGGAAGCAGGGAGAAACAGCTAGCTCTAAAGTTTGAAAATCCACACACCAAAGCTCAGTAATTAACATGTTTCATTGTGTTGTTTAATCTATACACAAACAGAAATAGAAAAGCTAATTGCTGCAGATGGCGTATGTCCAGTTACAGCACATAGCTCCATGTAAAACATTGTTTGTCATTGTCCTGCAGAACAATCCATTTGAGTGTTGATTCATCTGGGACCCCAGTCATCAGGATGATGTTTT
Organism: Micropterus dolomieu; assembly: GCF_021292245.1. Classification (NCBI taxonomy): domain Eukaryota; kingdom Metazoa; phylum Chordata; class Actinopteri; order Centrarchiformes; family Centrarchidae; genus Micropterus; species Micropterus dolomieu. The sequence goes on along the minus strand of NC_060155.1, from coordinate 8,321,950 downwards.
TTGTCAGTGCTTACCAAAACGGTTACAGCTGTAAATTAGTTTTTAGTGTAACAATGTTTAATCTAATCTAAGTTGTTACTGTATTGTTTTGAATCCACCGACAACTTTTATACTACTTAGATCTGGTATTTCTTGGATTTTCTCCTTACTTATGGCATTGTTTTTTATTTAGATGTAAACATCACAAAAAAACTCATTTGCTACTCATTGACTACACTCATCAGTGTGAACTTGCAGCAGGAGCCACAACAACTTTTGGATTCCCAAAAAATTTAAAAATCAAGCTATTTTTCAGTGAAGATTGGTAGAAACACAAAACAATGAGCCTGTGAAATTTCCAACTTCCTTCTGACTGTCACCAAAATGTCAGCTAAACTCTTGAAAGTCTCCACCACTTCCACATGAAAGCTGTCAAATTGTGTTTGAGATCTGTGTGTTCTTCTACACCTATTCATCAAGAGCCATGCTCACTTCCTTCTGACTGCCATCAAGCGCTGCCCAGCATCTCCTCCTCACCTATTCTCCATCTCTTCATGCATATGGAAATGTAAATTGGCTGGCTGAAGCTTGGCAGGAGCCTCCCATTGGATGATTTACCATATAATGCCAAGTGTTATTGTGTTACTGAAGTCCTACACACCAGCTGTCCTCCTTCTCAGTCTCCCTCTCCCAAACTTCTCAGGAGTGTGTATCCTCCCTCGGGGACAAGTGTAGGAGGGAGAAGAGTGGGTGGTTCAATCAAGTTGGGTAATTATTGGAAACAGTGGAAGTGACTGGACTTGGAGATTCTGGTCCTACAGTTAAAACTGAGACAAACGTCATGCAAAGCAGAGGAAATGTGGGAATGCAAATGGAAGATATTTTGTTCCAAATTTCTAGATATCGAATTGGGATGGAAGGAAGTCAGCAGAAGTCAATTTTTCAAATATACAACCATTATACTCAATACAAAATGTTCTCGTTTTCCAAAGAGAGACACATGAACCGGCTGGCAGCAGAAACATGATTGTGGAGCTGATGCCTAATTTTGAATCGTTTCTCTTTTTCTAGTAAGAAGTCTCCTAAATTTTCATTGTGGAGTATGTGAAAGATTTAAGTGTTTTAAACGATGTCAAATGAGGCTGTACTTGAGTACAGTTAGAGGATAGACAGTCGAGAACTGTTTAGGCACCACTGAAAGCAAATGAAACAAGGCTTGATCAATCAAGTGATTAAAATGGTGATGACACTTTGCTGATGCCCTGAGGGAAATTAGGTTGTTGCAGGAGACAGAAGCCAATAAGAAACACAAACATAACAACAATAGAAAAGGATGCTGGAGCTGCTGCAACTGGTGTCTAGTACCTTCTCCAATACGTTACAGAACATTTACATACAGTTTATATGCATTTTTGACTTAATTTAATATTTTAATTTGACAGATGTACAGACGGGAGGGGTCGAACCAGCATTTTGCAGTTTTATGGTATGTGTTTTAACCACGTAGCTACCAGATGCCACAGAAAAAATTAATTTTATGAAGTGCAGCACCAAATGTGTTTCTTCAACCAAGCAAGCAGTGTAGTTCAGTCAGGCACACGTCAAGGTGTTGATCATTGATTATGCTCTTTGAGGGAGCTCTCAGAGAATCTAAGCAACAATGAGGATCTTGTAGGAGAGCCCCTCAGTGTACCTAAATGAATCTTAGTTAAATCAACAATACTAAAATAAAGCACATAAGGAGAGGATGGGGTGGGGAGGGGGGGGCCGCGGCAGCAAACTATGTTAAGGCATAATCATATTAGCAGAGTAATAATGAGTAATGTCAGTTTAATGTTTGCACTGTGCGCCCACATGAATATGATTGGACGTCATTAGCCACGCAGCTGAATGAGCCGGTGGTTGTGAAGCATGTATGAAACAGCTGATGCCAATCAGATAACCCTAATGTTTCCTTGAGCAGGACACTGAACACCAAATTGTTCCTACCAATGGCCAGGCCAGTGCGGTGGCTGCTGCCGCCATCAGTGTTTGAATAAGTGAAGCCACTGTGGCATGCTTTTTCCTGCTTAACTAGTAAAACAGCGAATTTACAATTCAGTAATATTCAGCACGGCGACGTCAATTTCGGCTGGTGATGTTCTTGCATGTCTTCCCTCTCTCAAACTCCCCTTGTTTCCTGTCACTGCTCAAATATCCACTCCCGCGTAGATGCAGAAAATGCCCCCAAAAAATGTACTGTAAACATGCAAGTGAAGTCAGTGACAAATGTTTTAAATGAAAATGTCAGAGTTGAATTTTACATCAAAACTAAGAGACTGACCAAATGTTGTCAGCCATAAACACTGTCAACAATAAAAGTGAATCAGTTGTTTTACATGACTTGTTTCAGGGGCCTAAAAGTTATTTAATTTACTTACCACATATATGACAAGGAAGAAAAACACTAATATTCAAGTTTGTGTCTGTGCCATGTTATGTCTTAGCTTGTGTCTCTGTGTGTCTGCATAATTTGTCATGTCTCCAGGTAATTTGGGCCAAGGCACGAGAATGCACAACTGCAGAGATTTGCATTCACTAATTAATTTGTCAGAAGTAATTTTTTTTCCCACTTGGTGCTTGATTAAAACTAATATTAATAATTTTAATTAACCAGAATAATAATTAAATTCCTATCAATCCACAGTTATTGCTCAGTGAAGTTTTAAATATTGGAGGCATTCTGTGGCTCGCTGCTCATTTATTTTGATGTTCACCAGACACGTTTGGGTCTGGTTCGGTGGAAAGGTTGGTGTTGAACAGATGAGGTGTGATGTAGTCCTAATTACTTTGAGCTTTGCACACACTTTACACATACACACATAAACACAGGCTTTAGCCTCATCTTTAAATGTGTGATTTATTTGTACTCTCTCATCTGTATTTAAGCCCTCTTTTGTAGAGTAAGCACTTTGCAAGGAATCTGTTGTAGGAAGCACTATAAATAAATCAGATTTGACATGTTTTTCAATGCCCAATCCGAGGAGTGAAAATGGTCTATAAACTGCACTGCTTCTGTAATACCTCCAAAACCTTTCTGTTTATCTTTTGTGTAAGTTGATCTGCCTCTGAAGACGGGGACAGAAGATTATGATAAAAAAAAACATGTTGCCACGGTGTTTACGTAAACACAGTAAGCATTACATACAATGAATATATGTAAGTGAAAGCAGTGACTAATTGTACATTCAATCAAACAGGAGGGAAAAAATCATCATCAAGAAAAATATAGTGTGAGATTGAGAAGGGGAAAGATGGAATATTCTGTATATTACAGTTTATAAAATTCACTTTTTACCACTCTGTCCGGCCCGCGGGACACTGGCACTGTGTAGAACTTTCACAGGCTGCTGGTACTATGAAGGATTACATGGATATGAGCAGAACAGAGTGTGGACATCCCTACTTGCAGTCTTGTGTACTGTAGTATTTGTCTGGGGCTGTTATTTCATGATTTGGGCTACACCCCCTAATTCCAATTTAGGGAAATCTTAATACTCCAGCAGACAGTGATATATTAGACAATAGTGTGCTTCCAACCTTGTGCTGACAGAAGGTTTTGGGAAGGCCCTTTCAACATGACAACACTCCCATGCACAAAGCCAGGTCCATAAAGAAATGGTTTTCTCAGAACTGTAATGCACGGAACAGTTTAGGGATGAACTGAACACCCACTGTGAGCCAGACCTTATCGCCCAACACCCGTGGCCGACCTCATTAATGTTTTTGTGGACTCGAGAAAATTCCTGCAGCCAGGTTTCAAGATCTTGTGGAAAGTCTTCCCTGTTGACTGGAGGCTATAGCAGTATTTTAATGCCCATGGTTTTGGAAATAGATCACTAAAACACATAGGTGTAATGTTCAGCTGAGTGTTCACATATTTTTGCCATAAAGTGTAGGCCCTTGCATCGATAGATTAGACTCTTCTTTTTTAGTCTTGGTGGTAATTTTCAAGAAAAATGCCCTATAGTCAAAAATAAGTTATGTTCTAAAGCCCAAATAAACACGGGCCAACCTCCACATACCAGCATACAACCTTGCAGAAAGGAAGCCACATTGCCGGATTTTGTGTGAATGCATCTGATGCCGTGCTTCATCCTGTCTGTCTGTGTGGCTCAGTCAAACAGACCAGGAGCTCTTTATACATCAGTGACACAGACCAAGAGCAGACGAGAGAGACAGAAACAGCGATGTAACCCGCTCGCTACGTTTTCGCAGAGTCCCGACGTCGCACCTCGCACAGTGCCCAAAGGTTGACGCCCAGAAACATCCCGAACACAGCACAATAATAAGAAAGTAGCTACAGGCAGAGGGCAGGGTCTTTGCAGATACAGACATCGCCACACAGTTCTAGTGTGTCATTAAATTCATCAGTGATGATTTAGAGGGATTATTTTTGTTTGAGGAGAAGCAGAAGAAAATAAAGTTCTTCAAAAACCATGTCCACGTGTATACTCAGCCATTTCTGCCGCATTAAGAGTTTCACAAAGCAGAGGCTCAAAAAACTTTTCCCTAGTTTTTTTGTGGTAAATTAACATTTCCGTCTCTCTCACTCTTTAAGGCCCCATGCAGGAGACAGTCTTTGACTTCTGGAGGATGGTCTGGCAGGAGAACACGGCAGCTATCGTCATGGTGACCAACCTGGTGGAAGTAGGCAGGGTGGGTATTAATTACGCGTTCGCTCAATCTGCAGATCTCAAATAAGATTACCTTGCCCCCAGTCGACTGACAGCCTTATTGTATCTCAAGGCAAACGGAGCCATCTTTTTTTTTTTTTTGTGCATGTGTCTTTGAACATCAAATGTTTCTGTGTGTGTGTGTGTGCGTGCGTGCATGCCTGCCTGCCTGCCTGCGTGCGTGCGTGCCTGTGTGCGTGCCTGCGTATACTCGCTGGCTTAGTGAGGCATGGGTCTCGCGTGCCGCCAGCTCTTTTCCCATCTATCTGATCAGTGAGAAGTGAGAAGAAACTGATTGATGGCCTTCATTACCAAAGAGGCATCCAGGCAACTGACTACCGTTTCATCTGAGTGGCTCTATAACAGGAGATTAAACTCGGTTGTAGCCAGCAGCTCCTACCAGGCTCCTCTGAGCAGAAACATCTCTTAATGTTGTCCTCATTGGACAAAAGGGGACTGTTATTGAGTGGTGTGGATGGTTCATAATGCTTAAACTAATGGTAGAGCCTTGACTTTCTTTTTGTTCAATGCAGCATGTGGGCTGCCTCATAAAAAAAAAACCTAGAGCCCTATTTAAGTCATAATTTGTTCCACTTAACTCTCACTGTAGTTCCTCCTGGTTAGGTTATAATAAAATGAAAATGAAGGTCTTAACATACAGTGTAATGCTTTGACTGCCAGGGGATTTTTCTCCAGGAATTTTAAACACATTCTCACTGAAAGCCCCTTAAACAGTGGCACACCTTGATTTTGCTGATGTGCATTTTTGGTGGGGCTTAAATGTAGCAGAGCTGATAATGATTCATGGGCCCATCTCTAGATACCTCATTAGGCCGTTCCTCTACACTAGCTGAGCCCACCCCTCCCCGCCCTGCACCTTCTCCACACCTGCTTAGCTGCGGCGCCGTCCTCGGTGGGCCCCGGCACCCAAACTGTCTATTATATGATCCTTGTCCAATGGCGGCCGGTAGGCACAGTTGGTCACAGTGACGGTGGCTCCACTGAGGGCCCCATAAACTCACTCCGCTGTATCACAGTGCGCCATCTGCTCGGCACAGTTGCTGATGAACTCTGGGAAATCCTGGCACAGACACGCACAGCCTCTGCCCTGCTGGTTTCACACACAGGGGCGGCGCTCAGCGTACTTTGATGTATGAGAGATTTGGTTTAGAAGGTAGTGTGCTGATGTATGTGATGAGGTGAAGCTGTGTGCTTCTTTTCCATACACTTTATCCATGAGAGAATGACTTCAAATGCTGTGTACACACAGTCAGACACTCACAAGTGTGCTCACGCAAAAGAACATCTGTGTGTATGCTGGCATAATTTAGCCCAAAGGCTAATTCCCCCCAAACCAGGCGCCTGATTCAGAGTGATCTAATAAGGTAATGGCTTTTGCCTAATTCAATCTGGCTGGAAGCGGACGGTGGATTTGTGATTGTCATCTGGGATTAGTCATCGGGGTGTCAGAGAGAGGGACCTAAAGTCACCCCTCTGTCTGTCACTCCACAAACCAAAATCTCATTTTATTCCTGATCAGCGCATAGACTCCAGAAATGAAAATTGAATCTAGTTGTGGCTGATGTCGCACTTATCCCTCATCAAAAATTATCATTCTCTGATATACCTCCCTGATCTCAATCTCTATTACCAGCCTTACTCCCTCAGTATCAACAGTTTAATTGAACGGGAGAGGGAGGAGGGAGGGCGGGGCGTAATTTTGCACTCTTACGATACCTAATACAAGTAATATTTCCAGTGGGGTGTTTTAGATTTCTGTTGGGAAATCTGTTTTAAGCAGGTGAGGGTTTATTATTTCATATCATTATTGGATTGTCATTATATCTCCCTTTATCCAACTGAAGTACACTATTTCTTTCATGTTTTGTCCTATTTCTCTGCACTGGTAGTCAAAAATGTAATGTAAAAATGTAAGGTGGACAAATCTAACACCCCCCCACCCCTCCAGTACCTTTTCTGCTCTGTTCCAGAGTTCTGTACAGTCTACCTTTAGACTCATTTTCACATTATCGATGTGAGAATGAAAAAGCAATAATGTGAGAATGAGCTCTCCATCGATACATAAGATTCCCATTTACAGCAGATCCTTGACCGGGGGTCGAAACTAATACGAAGCGAATCTCATTTTGACTTGAAAGAAATGCTTTAGAAACTGAAATATCAGGTGGCAAATGCGAGGTAATGTTATGTGACAATTATCTTTTATTGGAAAAAAATGATGGCCTTGCAACTTCCAGACATTCAAATACATTGTTCGTGTGTGTGTGTGTGTGCGTGTGTGTGTGTGTGTGTGTGTGTGTGTGTGTGTGTGTGTGTGTGTGTGTGTGTGTGTGTGTGTGTGTGTGTGTGTGTGTGTGTGTGTGCACAAATGCAGTGCGAATTGCAGTTAGCATACAGTCTGTGAGGATGTGGTTACAAAACACTTGATTTTGTCACTCTCAGGTGAAGTGCTGTAAGTACTGGCCTGATGATACTGAGATCTACAGAGACATCAAGGTGACGCTGATAGAGACTGAGCTGCTGTCAGAGTACGTCATCAGGACCTTTGCTGTAGAGAAGGTACACTTTTTAACCTCTATTGTCCACTTGAGAGATCTGAAGCAACACTCACTTTTTCTGTATCATCCAACTGCACATTGACTCACCTGGGAGAGCTCAGCACTAGACCTTAACCTCTGGCCATTGAGAAGTTTGGCTGAAGAAGTTAGCGTGTGTGCTTAGCTCATAAGCACCTTGAGAGTAGTTGTGTAGTGGTCCAGTTCACCTTTAAAAGTTTCTTTGCTACTGTGGCTTGATTAAAAAGGACTTAGTTCTGTTTCAATGTACCCATGATTAAAACAACTCATTTTTTTAACTACTCACTATTCCTCATATTTGTTTACTTTTTATATAACAAACATAACTCTAGATTTTAAAGCCATTATTTATAATCATTTACAACGCCACACATAATAACATTAAAAAGTAAGTAATTCAAAGATGATACAAACAGAAACAGACCATGTAAACAGTAATCTAATGCATTTCACAGTAGCACATTCCCCCCAACAGTGTTGGCATGTACTGTTTACTTTATCCAATGAAAGCTTTCCCGGTGGTACCCATTGAGACCCTCTCTAACCTGCTGTTCCTACTGTTTATTTTAAAATATTGGTTAATTAATGTTAAATACCAAACACTCACACTAAACTGTGAATCATTAAAACGCAGAGCAATAGGTTACCTAAAAAGTAAACATAAATTCCAATTTACTAAAACCGCACAAACTGCTCTTTATGTTAAATCCACAGTGCCCAGATTATGTATCTAATGTATAATCCTGTATCTCTGTATGGGCGAGGCATGACTGAAAAGTGCTGCAGTAGGGAAAGAAATAAGACTACATCGGCACTCAACGTCCTGTTTGCTGTTAGATAATGGAAACTTTGCTCAACCCCTCCTTGGCTGCTTTGCCCATGAAGTGTGTGTTTGTATTCAATCCAGCTCTGTATTTGCTTTAGAAGGACCTCTCATATCGTCTGTACACTCGTCTGTCTACTTACCACGTACCCGCCGTCTTCTGCTGTGCCTTGTGTGTTTAACATGATGACTCTGTTCCTCAGAGAGGGGCTCATGAGATCCGGGAGATCCGACAGTTTCACTTCACGGGCTGGCCAGACCACGGCGTGCCCTATCACGCCACAGGCCTGCTTGGGTTTATTAGGAGAGTCAAGTCCAAGACCCTGACCAATGCTGGGCCCATGGTGGTTCACTGCAGGTTGGTGTGCAGTGGAAGTGACCAATGTTTCATACATTTGTTTCTACTCTGTCTAACCACTCTGTTTAGCTATTGTGCGTATCTGTTATTTGTCCTACAAGGTGGTTGATAGTGTTCTCCATTGTTTTATTCAGTCCGTAGATTAAAAACTAGTAGTTCTCAGAATTCTGGAGATTAGATCATAGCCAATATTTTAGAGGCATACCATAAAGTAAAAAGATCAACCTATTAGAAATAAAAAGAATGTTAAGAACAACACTATTTCCTCTGACATGAGTGACAATTGTCTTATTACTGTTAGTACGTCAAATATTTTTAGTTTAGTTTAAGTTTTGTTCTTAAAAGATCAGTTCACCAAATTTATATAAAAAAAAAAAACATATTTTCTCAGTTAGATTCTTGTGAGATGACAACATTAGAACTTTTTACCAAATAAATAGTCCCTAAGAAAGTATTGACTGCAAAAGAGGAAATCTCTATCTTAAAGTGAGGCTATGTAACTTTTATGAATAGCAGCCTGTGGCAACTACGGGATAATAATAAATGCTAAAACATAATGAAAACATAATGTTACAGTCGCACAAGTAGAGATGATCTGTAAAGTCACTGAACTGGTTTAGTAATGTTCATTGGTGTTCATCTTAGAGCTAAAGATGTAGCATAAGCTAACATTAGCCACCATATGCTAGTGGTTATACCAAACAAATTAAGGCTTTAACTTTACAACCCCCTGAGTGTATTGAATTGCTCATGAGTTCAACTTCTCATTTGTTGTTTCTTTTTTGAAAAGTTACACAGTCTCACTTCTGGTTTAAGAAAAACCCAGTCAAAGATACCACTAGCATTAAGTTAGAAAATGCTTTTTGTGAATTATTCCTTTAAAATATGGCTATTAAAAAAAAATCTGAGTCAGAAAGAGCTTTATTGGCAGGTAATATTTTACACATGCAAGGAATTTGCTTTGGTGATAAGGTGCTACACGTAGACAAACATACAGTTGACATAAATAAATGTAGAAATATATAAATATGGAATAAACAGATGCACGTTATATCAGAATAATAAAAGAATAGAGAAAAATAATACAACTATTTGCAGAGAAAGAACAATGTGGCAGATATTTACATGTGTATCACTCACTTGTGTTGTGCAGACGTATTGCAATGGAAGAGGATATTGTGTACATGAATATATAAATTGACAAAATATAAAAATACAGAATAACAACGATTAACAACAAATATGTGCAATATGCCAGGTTTGTGCATGATATGAAATGAAATAATATTTACACGTGTAAAGACAATTGCATTAATTGAAATGGCCTTGTTAATGAGGCTAGCTACAGATGGGAAGAAGCTGTTTTCTGGCGAGACGTTTTGGTCCTGATGAAACAGTTTGTGTCCAGGGTGGGAGGAGTCAGCTGCAATCTTTCCTGCTCACCTCAGACTCCTGGAGGCGTACAGCAGCCAATCATCTTCTCTGCAGAGCGGATGAGATGTGAAAAAAACACCATTAAGAAAGTGATCTCATCACACTGAAATGAATAACCCTGTGAAAAACCTAGCTATTACAGTCATATTTTAAGAATGCTATACTTACTTAAAAACAGTGCTTTCTATTGCACCCCTGAGGTATCCAATCTGTGTTTTCTCCTGCAGTGCGGGGGCGGGACGGACCGGTTGCTTCATCGTCATCGACATCATGCTGGACATGGCAGAGAGGGAGGGTGTGGTGGACATTTACAACTGCGTGAGGGAGCTACGCTCACGGAGGGTCAACATGGTCCAGACTGAGGTACGATAAATCTGTTCCCACACAGTCCTGAGAGACTCATCAGAAAAAGGAACAGTGAGGATGCAGCTTGACAGGCTGTTGCCACCAAATGTGGATTAACTAGCATCTGAAAGTAATTCTTGGCATAAACCCCACTTCTCTAGTGCTTCAGAACAAATGCTCAGAGTTAATAGCAAAGAAAGGAGCTCTCTTCCTGAAAAACATGTATTATTTTCTGGAGAAATTAATCATTACCTGACATTTATTAGTCACTAACTCTGCAGGATAAGTGATCCAGTTGGTAAAGGGTTTAACCGTGACTGATGATGGTCATTATCTTTAAAAATGCACCATAATTAGATTAAATGTTTTGTCAGTCATTTTCAATTGCAAGTTCAAGTGTTTTATTTTTCAAACTGTGGGAATATATTTCATTATGTAACTTAACTATCCAAATTTTAATTGACCTCTATCTGATGGCTGTAGGTCAAATGCTCTCCAGTGCTTCTTTTAAATCTTGAAATATCACATGAATCATGTTTATATTTACAGTAAATGTTTTTATGCCTACAGCTTGGTATTTTTTACAATCATTTCTCACAAAATACACTGAAGTACACACCCTAACTATTTCCCAGGATGCTAAACACAAGGGCTTTGGCAATACATTCTATAATAAAAGGGTTTAGAGGCTTGTAACTGAGAGCATTTAGCTAATATGGCGGCTAAAAAAATTCCTGGCTCATCCTCCAGCTTTATGCCAATGTGGGCTACCAAAGGACTTTGCGCTTTCCTGAACACCGGCCATCTGGAGGTGTCCATAGTCTCGTTGGATGCATCATTTCACCGTAATTCCCTTTAAATCACAGGCGTCATTGGACTTAATGGGCAAATGTTTCATTGCTGACGTCCGAATTGGGATTTGAGTAACTGGAGACCAAATGTTGTTCACCCTGAGTCACTCTCCTGAAGTTCAGTGACCTTCAAAGTGAGTGTATGTGTGTGTTTTCCCTCGCAGGTGTTCAGACTCGTTGTCACGGCTCCTCAGCCGTGGACAGACACTAACTCTCCAATGTGGTTTAATGTGTCTGCGGAAATGAAAAGCCTTGTTGTTGTTTATAGTTTATGAGCTCAGATAACATCTATCAATCTGTTCTGGTTTGAGCACCGCATTGCCACTGACCCGCTGACCCAGTCCAAGCTAGTCAAACTCTCAGATCAACAGTTCTCATTCTGCACTAGACTTAACAAATGGCAACACATGCTTCTCTGTAAATCTGTAAATCTGTGACCCCTGTGCATGTGTGCGGATTATGGTCCAAAGTGACAAGGGAGCATCAGCTGAAAATGTCACTTCAGAATAGATTTGTATCAAGCCTCAAGCTGTGTCACCATTTCAACTGCTTGACTGACTGATGTGAGGAGGAGGAAATGTGTTGCAATTTCCAGTTTGGTTCCACATGAAGTTGGGGATAGCGGGGGTTGTTGTTGTTGTTGTTAAGACGTCAACCTTGTTCATGCCTTGGTCGTGACAATGATGATATCTCAACCTGGCTAAGGTGACCAAAATTTGATAGGGGCATGGAAAACCTGAAAAGGTCAGGGAATTTAAGAAAATACCTTCTTCCAGGCCTCTAAATATTTTAAGGTTTTCAAAATGTCATGGAATTTTTACTACCAAAAAATGCAAAAATATGTAATGTAACCTTTGAGCATAGACAATGACAAATATTAGTCACAGAATCTGCCTTAGGGGTAAAGAATAATCATGGTAAGGTCGTGGAAAGGTCATTGAATTCTAGCAAAAATGCAGAGGAACACTGGCTCATACATTTCTGCTGCTGCTGCTGCTGCTGCTGCTGCTGCTGGAAAAAAATAAAATCATATGTTGTCTGTTATCATGAGTCTTAGAAGTCCAACAGATCCGCAATGAGGATGCTGTTTTTTGCAGGAGCAGTATGTCTTCATTCATGATGCCATTTTGGAGGCATGTCTCTGTGGCGACACCACCATTCCTGCCAGTCAGCTCCGCTCCGTGTACTACGACATGAACCGCCTGGACCCGCAGACCAACTCCAGCCCCATAAAAGAGGAGTTTAGGGTAAGGAGATTTCAAAATAATAAGGCAAATAAATCACTGTATGCAAATCCCTAATAAAGCATTATCTCAAGTGCAGGGTAAGTTCAAAACAACAGTAAACATGTTGTCTCTCGATGAATGGTGCAGCCCCCCTCTGGGCCAATCAGTAGCAAATATGTCACCTTGCTTGTGTAATGTGTAATAGTAGCACCCCTCATTGAACCAATCAAAGTTATACGAGATGCATCCCCCCCCCTAAGTTTCATCATAGTCACATCAGGGGAGTCGGAGCTATCGTTAATGTAACTGATTAAAGAATTGCATTGTTAATTACCATATTGGGAGATAATTAGCACACTCAAGACCCAAGTCCCTGCCTTCCTGCATCAGTATGACAGTGTGTAATTCTGATTCAACCCTGACAGACTCTGAATATGGTGACTCCCACGCTGCGGGTGGAAGACTGCAGCATCGCCCTGCTGCCCAGGAACCATGAGAAGAACCGCTGCATGGACGTCCTTCCTCCAGACCGCTGCCTCCCCTTCCTGATCACCATCGACGGGGAGAGCTCCAATTACATCAACGCTGCGCTCATGGATGTAAGTGTCAAACACTGACAGGAGAGCATTTCCAATTTTTTGGAATATTCACTGGCATTTCATTACAAGGTCACTTAAAGGAGCATTCCAGCATTCTTCTAGCTCATTGAATCGCTGTAATTTTAAAGTGAAGAAATTACGCTGAGTCACAAGACAGGAAATTGCTGCCGCCCTGCTCTGTGTGAGCTGAAATTTTCCCACATGTTGCTTTTCGTGTCAAACGATAATTAGAGATGTCAAAGCAGGTATTTTGCCTTTGACAGTTAATGGAAAATATTATGGTCTATGAAGGCTACTGAGTGGTGACGGTTGTAATTCAGCCTCTTATACAATGGATTTCTGTTTTATAAATACCTGAAAGTAAATAGATATAGGCATAAAATATATGCCTTTTTGGAAAATCCATTGTTGCTGTGCCGGAAATATCTTGAGGCAGAACTATAATCTTGAGACTTGAACCATTGTTCAACGACTTTTAGATCTAACATTCACGTTACCACACCACATGAGTGAGATGTAAAGAGACAAGCATCACAAGACTGCAAGAGATAAAAAAAACAACAGTGTATAATATAAAATAGGCATATTGCCCATTTCCCAGCCAGCCAACCACAAAAGAGACAAACAAAAGGACTATGTTTATTGAAATTTATAACTAATTTGCTGATATACAAGAGAAGTTGAGTCAGACATATAAGACAAATCTCAGGTTTTCACCTGTTGAATTTAAAATGTTTACACCTATAGTATTCATTAAAAGATATATCACAGAGATTGTTAACAGTTGAGTTAAGGTCCAAAGTTTCAGACCTTGGGAAAGGCAACAAAATACAGTCTGGAGGCTGTAATCTTATCTTGTGATCGTCATGAGCAGATGGAGCTCTTGACATTTACATTTTTTAGCATATTAAGGACTTCTTGTCCCTGTTGGCTTAAATGTTAAGGTTCCGTGTTAATTTTTAACCTTGCAAACAGCAGTTCACAAAACAATCTAAATTCTAACAATGTCAATCTCATGACAACTTGCCAACTCCATCTGCTCGTGAAGATCATCCAATATGACCAAAAGCTCCAGAACAGCTACTAAATCGAGCTTGAAGTGGGATTGTTTTTTTTATTATAATTCGAACGAGCCCTCATGGACACACCTGAGACTTGACATGGACTTGAATTAACAGCTGTGTTCTCTGTCACAATTACTAAAATGCACCACAGGACAACACAAAAAAACATAAATGCAATGTGTATCAATTTTCAAGTATGATATTTATTCAGGGTGGACCTGACGAAGAACACCTTGACAAAGCACGTGTCCACTGATGGACTTTTTGGCTCTTGCCTGGATTGAGCAGGTGACCTATCAGGTACAGGATCCTCTCTGTCACCACCGGGCTATCTTTGGGAGCCAGAAACCACATTAAAAGTGCAGTGTCCTAATATAATCTCCCTAGACATGGAATCTCCATTAGAAAACAACGCTCTGCTCAACACCTGAGGCAGGTCAAAGGATGGAGGTCATTTTAAAATGGTTATTGGTTTATTCGTGTTGTCAGCTTACATTCTAAATAATATGCATACGGTGTGTTTAGTGACAGTTTCTTCTTCTATTTACCTCCCTCTCCTCCAGAGTTACAAGCAGCCTTCTGCATTCATAGTGACCCAGCACCCGTTGCCAAACACAGTGAAGGATTTCTGGAGATTGGTGCTGGACTACCACTGCACTTCCATAGTAATGCTCAATGACGTCGACCCAGCCCAGGTAAACCCGACCTGATATGTGTGCGTAGACACACACACGTACACACACATACAATACACAAAATAATCCCCCGAGGGACATTGCAAGGAGTGCACTCGTAAACAGATGACAGATGAAGCAGATCCTTTCATCAGACATCTGTATCTAATAAAGTCGCACAAAAGGACAGTGTGGGGATGGATTCAGAGAAAGATTGCTTTTTCCATGATGAACCCAAGGACAAAAAATATAAGGAATGTATTAGTGCTTGCAAACTCATATATGGATATACACAATATGTTTGAAATGAGGTAGATGCTGAGGAGTGGAAGAGGATTTGCTATGAAAGTGCGGCTCGATGGAGAGACAGGCCTGTGGAAGAGACTATCCAGATTTCTCAGCCCGAGGCTCTGTCATAACACCCAGGGATCAAAGCCTGAAGCCAGGCTGCTCTCCCCATCCAAATCCCCTTTCCCTGGGTGACTGACTGACTGGCTGGATAGAAAAGGCCTTTCATTCAATATTCTCACTGTAGCCAGCTAGTCAGCCAGCCAAGGAAACAGCACAGGTGTGAAGGGAGGGTGGGGAGCACGCATAGATTGAGACGAGGGAGATGGTAGTTTACTATCTTCTCCATCAGCATCTTTGTTTTTGCATCTGCTGAATTTGTCAAGTTTTGACAGGCTCTCAGAGGAAGCTAGAAAGTGGTGCTTTTGCTGCCACAGAGACTGTATATGTGTTTGTGCTTTTTTTGTGTGTGTTAGAAAAAGAGAGTGAGTGTATATTTGTCTGTCCATCTGTATGCTTGTACTCAGGCCTGTTATTTGCATTCTTCTCAGGTAGTCTCTTTTTTTCCCCTTGTTTGTTCACGACTCTGCATGTAGACATGTCTGTCAGTGCAGAATCTGTCCATCTGTGTGTGTACACTTCCACTACTCTAATTTAGTGCTGTGAGGCCGTCGGTGTGCTCTGCAGGTGCATGTTCTTAACTGGGCTTTCTCTCCTGAGGAGCGGCAATAGAGGAGATTTTGCGGCTCTTATGATGCTGTCCCAGGGGTTTATTTCTCCCTCTGTACTTTTCAAGGCTGCTTCCAGAGCAGTCAATAACACTATCAATGACTGCTTCCTAATACTTTTAATTAGGGCTAACTATGGATTTTTGCAGTATAATTTAAACTGTGAAAAGATAATGGAAAATTGCTATCAGTGTTACCTAGAAGCCAACTTGACATCTTCAAATAACTTGTTTTGTCCGTCCCACACTTCAAAAGTCGAAAGTATCTGATTTACAATGATGTACAACAGAGAAAAGCAGCAAATCTAAACCTTTCAAAAGCTCAAACCAAACCAAACCCTTAGTGTAGATAGGTAAGCTTTTAGCTGAGTTAACTAAAAGTAATGGATAAGCACAATTATATAGAAGTAATGGATAAATGGTTGACCCCTAGTTCCTCCAAAGGCTTAGTTAGTTAGGTAAGCTTAGCCAGTAGTTACCCGTATTGGATAATAGCACAGTTTGAACAGATTTGATAATATTTGACTTATATTTGAATATGCTAAAAGGATAATCAATTAAAATAAATATCCAAATTAAATGTAAAAGTAATGCGTAAATGAATGCACTATCATAAATGTAAATTAATTATCTTTCAATCAACCATCTTTTGATGATATTTTTTCTTCGCAGAGAAGATTCTCAGATTTTCTCTCAGGCTGAAAAATAAGTTCAAAAACAGCTTTTAAGAAAGGAAGAATTAGTTTTTTTCTAAGGAGATAAGAACAATTAGCCAAGGTTTTTGAGGAATTTTGGTGTAATTTGTTGAACAAAGGTCATTTGATAGTCACAGTCATAGTACATACAGCACATCTGTGTTTAGTGTTTGGTCTATCAAAAAAACATTCCAGCTTTTGTCTAAATGTTCTACAGTGAAGAAGCAATTCATATTTTTAAAAGAAAGTACTTCTCATTTAATTTAGTCCCCATCTTTCTCTCTACCTTGTTTCTTATAATTCATGTCCTCAAACTTTGTATTTCCACTGAAACATTTTTAACATCTATGTGTAAGGAGTTGAAATCAATGTCACGGTTTCAGATAGAATAGTTAGATTCCTAAACTAATGAATCATCTTCCATTTTCTTTTGTTTTTCTTGTGGGTTTTTGTTTTGTTTTGCCTGTGTGTGTGTGTGTGTGTGTGTGTGTGTGTGTGTGTGTGTGTGTGTGTGTGTGTGTGTGTGTGTGTGTGTGTGTGTGTACGTGCCTATTTTGTTTAGTTGTGCCCACAGTACTGGCCAGAAAACGGAGTCCACCGCCATGGACCCATCCAGGTGGAGTTCGTCTCTGCTGACTTGGAGGAGGACATCATCAGCAGAATATTTCGGATCTACAATGCGGCACGGGTACGGTGACACACGAGGGTCATGCTTCAAACTGAAAATCATTTATTTAGGAGGAAATAACAAACACTCAATTTATGTCATGTAGTTCTTCTGCCCTGCTGCCCATTTTTTGTAACTTTTGTAACTTGTCTTCCCTGTGGTGATCACAACAGCCAATTTATTCTGTGACAGCACACCTCACACATCCCACTCATACGCCGGCCTGTCAATTCAAGCTGTGCAGAGTCGTTCTGTTCTTTAACTATGCCACTGCACGAGTGATTGGACCGAGGTGTTATTGCCACAAGTCACATGTCTTTTAGACGGCTTGAGAAATGTTCACGAGTTGTTAAAAAGGTAGAAACCAGGCTGCACTCTGACTTTTCCTTCAACAAACACCTTTTTGGTAGAAAATCTATCTACCTTAGGGTCGGTTCATCTGAATTAAAATAAAACACATCTTCTCACTTGGCAGTGGGAGGTATCCTGCCAAGTAAATACTAAAAAACACAATACACAACCCGTCTTTTTAGAAACAATTTCCTTGTTACTTAGATAATTGTAGACGTGCTTCGTTTTAAAGGGGAATAAGGCAAAGAAGTTGGGAACCAGAGCTCTATATCAGTGGTTCCCAACTATTTTTGCCGTGTGCCCCACTAAAATAAAGCAGTACTTGTGAATGCTAGTCCTTAGTGGGAACATGATTGGTGAAACTTTCCTTCTTGGTATTTCCTTCTCAGTATTTAAAAAAAATTATAAAGTTAAAGAAATGTCAGAAAAAATCTACCTAAATTTGTTTAAAATAAATAAATATATTTTTCTTTCTTCTTACTTTAATCATCCTTTGACCGCTCAGATGCATCTTTTATTTATCACGGATTGCCCCCAAATTGGGAAACACTGCTGAAGATAATTTAGAAACATTGCTGTGTAACACATAATTAGAATTATTTTTCTGAAGAAGTAGTCCCAATGAAAGCAGTTGGCAGTGTTTTGACCATCCATAATGAGTAACAAGAACACTGATTCTGGAAAGACAAGTTGTTAAACAGGTTTTTTTAAAACTTGTATTTCAACTATGTGAGCGAACCAAATTCAACTTTTTATTGGAGTGGCGGAAGACATCTCAGAGACAGTTCTCTCACAACTTGGGCAAATAAAAACAAAACTATTTACATGGCAAGACACCACTACAGTGTTATTGTGTTGTGTGGGTGAACTGACCCTTTAACTTTGAGACATCACTGCACAGAAATGGTCCTGACCCGCACCAGTTTCACCTGCAGTCACCTGCGTAAGCTCCTTAACGCTACAGTCTACCCGCAGTTGTCAATAATCGCTCCTCATATTAATGGGTTGTAACAGCCTCTGACCGGCAGAGGCACCACCGGCATGTTAAGCGGAACACAGTCTAATCACACATGATCACTGGCCAGTGGTATTGATTGATGTTTCTGAGTGTAATATAGAGTGTCTGTATATTAGAGCTTAACTGTCTGTCTCCAGCAGTAACGGTGCTCATCTATCAACCCGTCTATCTGAGCATTCATCTCTTTAGTGACTCCCCCTGCCCTTATCCATCTCTTGTCCTACTTGTCGCCATTGAGGCTTAGCTTAGCCCTGCATCTTTACAGTCCGATTGCATCTTTGCACAGCAGCGATTAACCTCCCCCCTCCCTCTGTGTGTTAACCTGGGATAACCGGTGTGTCCTTCCTCTCCAGCCTCAGGACGGCTACCGGATGGTGCAGCAGTTCCAGTTCCTGGGCTGGCCCATGTACAGAGACACACCCATGTCCAAACGTTCCTTCCTCAAGCTGATTCGACAGGTGGACAAATGGCAGGAAGAGTACGACGGGGGCGAGGGACGCACAGTGGTCCACTGTCTGTAAGTTATCACAACACTCAGTGCAGAGGGAAGTTCATTCAATGCTGGCATTAGAAATGAAACATCTCCACCTACTGACTGAAGAGCTTTACTGCATCACAAAACTGTGAAACCCGTCACCCCTCTGGCAGCTTTATTGTCAACCCTAACCTTTCTAAACACAATTTTATTCAACTCAATGTTAAATTATATTTAATTTTCTAATGCTTGGGTTTCTTTGTGACAACTCTAGGAATGGAGGCGGCCGCAGTGGGACATTTTGTGCCATCAGCATTGTGTGTGAGATGCTTCAACACCAGCGCTCTGTGGATGTTTTCCACGCTGTCAAAACACTAAGGAACAACAAACCCAACATGGTGGACCTACTGGTGAGCAGTGTTGCTGCAGCCCTTTTGTCATATTAGATCTAATATTAATCTAATACTTGCAAACTATTTATTGTACTTCCAGTTGGAATGAGAAACAGACTAAAAAGAAATCAAAACAGAAGGGACCAAGCTATCCTACCTGTCCTCAGTATGGGTCAAGCTGAATCCGACATTTCCCTGCATGCAACGAATAGCATCTTTTAATTTGACTCTTCATGCCTGGAAAACGCCCACCTCTTTCAAACTCCTCACCCCCAGACTATCTGTCATAAATTGATCATTTCCAAGCCCAAACCAAGATAATCCCGAAGACAGCTGTTTTCACATGTGGAGTGGTGCTCCCTGCACAGATTAAATTAATCTTTGTGTGTAAAATCGGTGGCTTGCCCCTTAAATAATCACTCATTTCTACCTTCTCCGTGGTCAGTAATATACACAACTTTACCGGTACCTGCACTGAGATATTGTACATCTTAACCATTTGATTAATTAATTCACAGAAATATTTACACAGAAATGTTGTTGTCCTTATTGTACAAATTAGAGAGGAAATATCATTAAATGCTATCTGCACGTTTTTATCTCCATGACAGGAAACTAACCCTGACAAGCAATAATAAGTTTATTATTAAGTGATTCTTAAGTGTTCCAGCATAGGAATACGTCATATAATGTACGGAGGCGGTTGACGGGGAGCTTAAAGTTGCCAGTATAATGGTAATGGTAATGGTCTGTGTCGACCATTTCTGTAACTTTTCAAAACCAACTATTCAACATTCACACCCGCTTCACATCGTGATTGGCCAGCTGCGCTGAGGTGAGAGGGGGGCCAGGGTTTGCACGTCTTTCAGTCTGCTCTCTTTTTTTCATTCATTATACAGCAGTTTCTTTCACTTTGAGTGTGAACAACCTAGTGCAATGGTTTCCAGGAATGACAGGCTGGTATCCCCATATTTATACGACATTCCGTCTCCCCCCTCTCTATGATGTCCGACTTTTCACTCCGCCTTCCAGTGTGGCTATTCGGAATCAGCATTAACACTTTTGCCTTCCGACATGATTGAACTAGTTCCGACTCAGCATAGCCCGACCCTTAGAGGGGCCCAGCTGCTGTTTTTTTGTCCCCAGGTTCCCCCAGCAGGTTGATGCGGCCATGTACATCTCTCTAATGTTTTGTCTGTTTCTTTTTTTCTCCTAGGACCAGTACAAGTTTTGTTATGAAGTGGCACTGGAGTACTTGAACTCTGGGTAACTCGGAGCTACTGAACCCACCAGAGACTTAAAGACTGCAGCTCACATGTGTGCATTGTGCTAAGTGTGTGTGGGTGTGTGTGTGTGTGCGTGTGTGTGTTACTGAAACGACAGGAGCGAGGTACGCACACGACTATACATGCAGCTCCTCTGACCAGCTCTGTTCTTCTGGTCTTCAGTTGGTCTAGATGGGAAAGGTAGCAGAGTTGTACAGTGTTAAATATCTCAGCCAGTTTCTGTCAGTACCGGCTAAGGAAGCCAGCAGGAACACAATGAGGGTTTTTTTCCCCTCTACGGTGAGTCGCCTCCTCTCTGGATCCCTCTTTCTCTCTGCCTCTATCTCTTTCAGCTGCCTGTAGTCCCGTGGTTGTTGCCTTGATCCTCATTGGACGACAAGCATTAAATACTTTCCAGTTTTCCGTGGAATGCGATACACTGTACATAATGTAATGTTTTCATTTTATTCTCTCTGACTTCAGTTTTTTCTCAGCTCATTATTAAAAGTCATTAAAGGCAGGAGCTCAAAGCCTAAATGTTACTAAATGTCCTGTAAATGTATGACTTCTATATGATTATTGCTTCATTCTGTATGTTGGGGACAGCTGGCTCAGTCTACATCTGCTTACCTTATTTCCTGTACAGGGATCCAAAGCTTTATTTGCACTTCCATTGAATTCTTGTTGTGCATATTGTACATATTTCTGTAGATTATTTATTCACAGTATGTACTTTTTTTGTGACTTGCAGTAAGTGACAATCATAGGTTCTGTAGGTTTGGTTTAATGACTGTATTGTGTGCTTTTTTTTTTTGGTCCTCTTGTGTGACAGATTAATTTCATTGTAAAGAAAAAAGATAGTATATAAATGTATCTACAATATAAACATTGGATTATCTATGTCTGCTTCTTTTCTGAGTGAAGCTGGAAAAGATGACATTAGGGGAACATCTACTGGAGAGATTTGGAACAACACCATCACTTCTGTATTGATTAGTTTTTTAGGTCTTTTTCTTCAGTTATACTGTGTCTGTGATAGGAATGATGGCTTTTTTTCAAATGGGTATAGTTTGGTGTGAAGCATATATGTTGAATGATTTTTAAATCTATCACAGGTTGAACAATCACAATGCAGGACCCTGATTGGACAACAACACCACAGACAGGTAAACCGCCTGACTTGGGACTTTGCAGAAATGCTGTAAATTTCTCTTAATGGCAGATTTTATTAGAGTTTCTGTGAGAGAAACAAATTATGCATTGTGACCAACACATTCTCACTCCCGACTCGTCACATATGGACGCTTGGTCAGGACCCTTTGGCGTCACTTTTACACACCTTGGGTACCTCTTTAGCATATTTTTTTTATTTTTTAGCAACAATAAATATGTAACGTCAGGTTAGACTTCCCAAATAAAACGTTAACGCTGTGAAAACACCATTTTGAAATGGCACGTTGTTAAAGTTAAGAAACATTGCAATTTGGTTAGGTTTAGGCAACAAAGAACTGGTTAGGGTTACGAAAATATGGTTTGGGTTAAAATAATTATGTTTGTCAGTTAACGTAAGTCAAGTAACATTACTTGCGTAACTTATTCAATTTATGTAACCTACGTTACATTTACGTAATGCTACGTAACATTTATTTAAGTAACATAACAAACATGTTGAGTTTGTCTTTCACACGGGAAACAAACACCAGTCTCCCGGTTGAAAGTCCGGTTTCTGGCCCCCATCCACCTCCTTACCCAATCTTTTCTGTTGAATATTATATACCTACCTTTATCTGAAGCTTCAGGGCTTCCCCCACAGAGTTGAACTACACTCTATGGGGATCCCCAGTGCGTTACAAACTGACGCCGACGTGTCTTGACCATGCGTCCATATAAGACAAGTTGGTAGTGAGTTGTTGAAATGGTATTAGGCTAAAATATTTTTTTACTCCTTGAAAAAAAACAAAATTATTCTGACAATGATTTTATTCAACTGAGATCATATTGTGTATGTATATAAAATAAGAAATACTTATTTTAAGGATGCTATAATAGGGCGCCTTTAAACAGAACAGTATAAATGCAGGGGTGCAGTTGGCACTTGCACTTCAATTAAGTTTCAATTTTTATTTTGATGTAATTCATGACAATTTGTAGTATAACACTTGTATAAATATATGTAATTATATGTAATATGTAATTTAATACAGCAGCCCTGCAATAAATACTACCTCTATGAGGGTGGTTATATAAAATGTTTAATATGTTAGAGAGGTGTTTATTTAACTCTTGTAAAGCTTTGAGACTGTAGCAAGTGGTATTGTATTGGCATGCTATATATTGTGAAGTTGTTCCCTGTCATTTTTAAATAAGATTCACAAGCAGTATAAACTTGAAGAAATCTTATTTTCTTTTCATTTAGCACATCCGCTCACTCATTTTCAAAACATTCTTGACATGTCATATTCTTACAAATTATTTTTATATCAAAATATGCAGAATAAACCTGGATGACACTTAGCTTTTAGTCTTTATACTGAGTGATCAGCCTGAATAGACTTGAGCTTGTTTTCAGAGTTAGAACAAAGACTGACCTGAGCATGTCAAGGACCTGCAGCACAGTAACAAAGACTTAAATCATACACAGAGGGCTGATTAGCAAAGTGGCTCTTCAAGTTTACAATTAAACGTAGAAGAAGGTGAACTGCCTTGTTTGAGGTGGAAAAGTAAATACACAATGGACAATGTTTCTGTGGTTTCTGGAGAATTTGTATGTCAGTTACACTTTGTAGTGTAAGATCTAGTGCGTTTGCACTGGAAAAGTGACAAACCTACTCCCAATATCAGCTTGCATAATAAATCTGCTTGATTTCTGAGTGTGCTGTTGTGCTGTTCTCCCATAATGCATTGCATAAATGGCATTTAGTAATAAATACATTGTTAATTGGTGGTTGACAGCTCTGGGAACACCTCAGAAAACAAAACAAAATAGTATTACATCTTTGGAAACAAATTTAGTTTTCTGTTTATAAAGTTAAAGTGAAAGTGGCATTCCAAAATATGTCCGTAGTTAATTTGATGGATATCCATCAAGTCTTGGATTATTTCCTGTTAGAATTTTTTTTTTAAAGGTTATGTAATGTACATACATTTATTATATACTAACTGCAAAAACAGTATTTTGTGAAAACTTAATATACATACACAGTATGTAAATACTGATGATAATGAAATGGGACAACGCTAATATCAGTCAAATCTGGCGGAGCCTCTGTGCAGGTAAGTGCCTTCTTAGTCATTTGGATTTTTCTACTTTCTTCTAAAATAACTGCATAAGCAGAAGGGAAGCAATTAACTGAGACATTTAACAAGTACAATGATACATGCAGGGTGCGATTTGCATGGGGGGGCGTGGGATTCCCCCTGTTTACAGATCACACTTTATTTGGGTGGTCTGCCTGCCTTTCATTTATTAAATTATTGTGCAAGAAAAATGCTCTACGTGGTATTTAGTCTCAGATTTGTTAATGCTAAGTACTAACTTGTCATAATCATAACTTTCATGCAGAACAACTATAGTTCAACATTTCAAAAGTTTGCTGGTTGGGGCATCACTTTGTGTTGTAAAGTGGTGAAGACATAAGTGCTCAGATTAGGGGTGTGACGGCACATTCGGTTACAAGAACGAGATGAGAATATATTTTAACAGTATTTTGAATAAATATTCGATGCTGAAATATATTAATGAGGGGGGTCTGGGGGTCTTCCCACAGAAGACTTTGAGCATTAAATATTTGATTTCCTGCAATCTGGAGACATTTTTTGCACCAATTTATGGTGGAAATGTCTTTATTAATATGAAGGTAAACAACATTAAGGTGGCAGGTGAGGTTATATAAAAATATAATGCAGTAATCAGCAGCTTGTTGTTTTAGCTTAAGTTATTTTTTTTGGACATTTGTTTCTTGCATGTTTTCTTACTGTGCATTCTTTCATTTATTTAACATTTCTTCTTGCAAGCCGTTTTTCAGAACATTTTTAACAAAAGTGTTCAAAATGAAAAAAGGAAGGAAATTAACTAAGTAAGTACTCCTTAATATCTGTCAGACAAAAAGCCGTTCTGCTGGAGCATTTCGGGGTTCAGACTTGTTGAAGGTCACATCCATGGTGGTGATGAGGGAGGAGGAAACACCATTCATTAACCTACAGGTTTATCAGCCATTCAATGGCTCCAACTGCCAACAGTCATAAAACTGGGGTTTAAAACCCTGAAAGCAACAGAAGAATTATAGCTCTTTCAACTGTGCACACATTGCTTTAGGGCACATCAGCAGCACTAAAGAGGAGATAATCTCAAACATTCCAGCTAATTCACCAGACATTTTAAGGCTAACGTCCAAAGAATCAAGCCTTCAGTCACATTCCTGCATATAAGCTTGAGAGTACTGATTTTTTATTTTATTTTTTTAACTGTCTGTCTGTAACATCCCTGTGGGAAGGATTGAAATGACACAGCTTACATTGTTTGATGGACCTCTGTGGGGCTTTATTTAATTTGCACTGATTGTTTAGCGAAATGAGAACAGTAGGAGCTAATTTCATCACTCTTTGTAAAGAAATTCTTATTTTTCCTGGTTGAAGTTGTCTTGCTGCAGTGATGTAGAGGTGAAACCTGACACTACTGCTACTACTGTATTACTGGGACCTGACCTGACATCTGGGCATCAGGTTCAACAGAGCCCACATCTGGCCACATTCTGCAAGCTTTCAACCACAAGAGGTCAGTGAAAAGATGCTTTTCAGTTTGGTATTATGCTGCTCTTGAAAAATAATAGGGTGTTGTAATTGAGCATATATTATGCAAACAACATGGATCTCTAGGCAATTCACTTCAGTCCCAGAAATACAGCCTTGGACGACTAATTAGCAATTCACTATGTAACAAAAAACAAAAAAAATTTCTTGCATTAACAACTGCAGGTTCAGAGCTTTTTAGAGCTTTTTAGCTACTGGAATCCCAATTCTTAAAAAGTGTGATATTAGGCTTTTATTAGCTCCAAATGCACTGGTTTGTCTATGCAGGCTGCAGCAGCGCCTTGAAGACTCTCTGCTGGGCAGCAGGAATGACTCTTTGGCACATGTTCATGGAAGCTGAAGGTCTTATCTTTTCTCTTCACAGAATGTTCCGGCTGGTCAGAGCTGCAGGCGATGTGGCGCCAGGGATGGTTTCATATTTCATTGCAGGACTGCTGCTGAATTATTTCTCCGTTCACACATGGAGACCGGGGGAGCACTATGAGTGGGAGTGTGGAAGGAAGGGAGATGGAGGAGATGGGGAGCTGCTCCTGCTGCTGAGGCTTGATGTGAGGTGAGCTTCAGGGAGAGTTCACACCAGATGTTCCCTGAGCTGAAGTCCAGAAGCACGGAGACAACATATGGACACATGCATGGAGAGCTGCTCTGTAATTTATGTCGGCTGCAATGAGCATCAGAGATATATATTACTCAAAGTAAAAGAAAATAATGAAAAGCCAAGAAAAGTTAATTGTGTTGTCCCCCTGTCATTCATCTGGGCTTAAGACTTTAACACAGTACATGTTGATATTTTCAATAATTATATAACTAAATGGTTTGCTGTGTGCATATATGAATTACAGAATGTGCCTACCGGCCACATTCCCAGAGACCCCAAAGTGTCAGGGGGCTCTCAGGGGCCATATTTTGAATAATGTCCTGTGTTTGTGCTAAAACAACCACAAAGAGAAGCAAAAAAGACTTCAAAGAGACTCTCATCAACTTCCAAGAGACACAGAAAAACCACAGTGTGACTCAAAACGTCCACAAAGAGACACAAAGACACTTGCGAGGACCAGAGACTCAAAACGACTTCAGAGACACAAAACAACCATAAAAAGAAATTTAAAAATACCATAAAGCGACTTAAAACTACTACAAAGACATGCAAAGCAACCACAAAGAGACACAAAGACACTTGCAAGGACCAGAGACTCAAAACGACTTCAAAGCCACACAAAACAGCCACAAAGAGAATCAAAGTCTCTCATAATGTCCAAAGAGACTCATAACAACCACAAAGAGACACAAAGCCACTAATAATGACCAAAGAGATTCAAAATATCCACAAAGAGACACAAAGCCACTCATAATGACCAAAGAGACTCAAAACAACCACAAAGAGACAAAAAGCCACTCATAATGACCAAAGAGACTCAAAACAACCACAAAGAGACAAAAAGCCACTCATAATGACCAAAGAGACTCAAAACAACTTCAAAGAGACACAAAGCCACTCATAATGACCAAAGAGACTCAAAACAACCACAAAGAGACACAAAGCCACTCATAATGACCAAAGAGACTCAAAACAACTTCAAAGAGACACAAAGCCACTCATAATGACCAATGAGACTCAAAACAACCACAAAGAGACACAGAGTCACTCATATTAACCAAAGTGACTCAAAACGACTTCAAAGAGACACGGAGAGTCTCAAAACAACCCACAAGAGAGAAAAAGACCACAAGAGACAGTCTAAAATGGAGAACAAACTCATTGATACTCACAGCTTTGTACCACAACCTCAATTATAATGTGACAGTGAGTTTAACTTTTATCTCAGACATCAGTTTGCAAGACTCAAGTTTAATATTTTCCAAGATGGTAGGCATGACATTTCAGAATGAATTTTTTATGAGCTGCAAATGAGAAGAGCAAGGTTGCTGCTGCAAATGTATTGGAACTGCTTTTGTGTCATCACATGTCCAGGAGATGGCAGCGTAGAGCAGGCAAAGCTCTGAGCCACACAATGTCAGTGAAAGTCAACAGCAGCTAGGGGGGAGCACTCTTCACTCTGTTATAGACACAGTTTGCCTTAAGTCTCTGCTTGCAAATGCATATTCAATAAAATAAATGAACATGTTATTCCCCAAAAGCAATATTTCATGAATTCTGGAGTTCATAAAAGAGTTTAATATGTGAAAAGACTTGTTGATGATAAGAGCTGATATTTCAGGTTTGTTTTCATACAGGTAAGGTTTGTATTGTAATGCAAATCATTCAGCACTTCCAACTTTGAAAGATGTAGATATAGATTGCAATGGTCTTTTTCTCCATCCTGTATATGCATATTAAATTCATGAATGTAATATTTTCTCACACTCTGTCTCCTCTGCGCTGATGTAACAGTGTAATGAATAAGCCAATGAATAATTAATGTCACAGCAATGAAAGTTTAAGCGGCGTATTTTCTCATAATCAAGATGCTCACTGGATTGCAGGCAAACAACTCTCCAGCACTGTCACATACATCACTGCAGATTCTCACACGCGTGCACACATGTAGCACAAGGCAACTGCAGATCCACACACAAAGGGTCAAAGGGTAGCTGAAGCAACTAGAGCACAACAGTCTGTTTCCATCTCCAGGGACTGGATTATTCTCTTTTTTTCTCTCTTTTTCTCTTCCTGACACCCCTCCCCCCTTTCCTTTTTGCACAGACTGGACTGTAAATCTGCATGAGAGCTGAAGTCTTCACTTGTCCTCGTGGCTTTCTATTCTGCACCACTGACATGTTCCGAACAGGCTAAATCTCAAAATATCTCAAATTTTTTATCATTTAAAACCTCCCAATCATTCCTACGTCCTTGTTCCTCTATTGGAGAATGATGCAGCAGCTGTTTTGAGCTGACTTCCAATAATTCAGTTTTTTGCTTTCAGTTGCAGCCCTGTCATCGAGCGTTTTCCAAGGGGGAGCGAACAATCAATCACTGGACCAGCTCAACATACAAAAAGCGCCCCTGTCGAGATCTCACATCTGAGCCAAATCCATATCTCATACTTCCTCCATTTTCATGCAGATGGAGGGGAGACGGGAGATAGTAAGATGTCTCTGCGCTCCTGACATTGTTCCTATCCCCCTGACAGTTTGATTTGATTGCAGTGTCAGCCCTCTGAGCTGGCTGCTGCTGTAGTACTCTTGGTTAGAGGCTGGTGAGAGGGCTTCAGAAACAGTGTTCCTGGGTGCAGATGTGGCATACATATTTCAGTAGTTTGAGACTACATATTTTAGAAGTTGCAAGCTCAGTGTCAACCCACAAGTGGATAGCCTAGTTTGGTGTATGGCTGGCATATTGCATCACTCTCTGCCTGTCTTTTGTTAGTACAACAAGCAAACATGTATGCACACACACGTACAGTGATGTGGAAACATCATTCTCCATCATTTCAAAAATCCAC
The DNA here is from genome assembly GCF_021292245.1 of Micropterus dolomieu. Taxonomy (NCBI): domain Eukaryota; kingdom Metazoa; phylum Chordata; class Actinopteri; order Centrarchiformes; family Centrarchidae; genus Micropterus; species Micropterus dolomieu. Next base: position 8,293,155 of record NC_060155.1, on the reverse strand, counting down.
AAGATGCAAACCGATATTGAAAATCTGCCCGAGGTCAAGGCCTTATCAAAGTCAATCTAATTTCCTGGGGGGGGGACTACTTGGCCCCCATGTTGCCGTGGCAGCCAACAGCCACTTTCTGCATATGATCAGTCTGTTGCCATAGCAGCCCCGTGGAGCTTTCCTGCCAGTCAGTCTAGCAGAGAAGACGAGTGAACCAGCGGTGCCCCCATCCAGAGAGGCCTGCATGTCTTCATCTGTTGCCATGGCACCGTAATAGCATTCTGGATAGATTTGGCATGGCAGGGAGTCAGTTCCTTTATCTTCCAACGCATTATATTGAGCTGAGCTTGCCTGTGTTCGGTGCTCGCAACATGGTGAGCAGACAAAAGGAGCCGAGGGGGGAGATGGTAGATGTCAAGATAGTGGATCTATATTGAGATCTAGAGCGGCACTGCCCTTAGATGTGCGGTGTGCTCATCGGGTACTAATTAGGAGGTACGTAGAGGTGGTGGATGTTAGAGAGACATGCCTGACAAGGTTACCTGGAGTGGACTCTCTAGCTGACTCACTTTGTGTTACAATGACTGGATGTGTGAAGTCACATAGTTCATTTGCAGTGACGATGTACTGAACCAATTCAAATGTGTGCAAGCAACAAGGAAGTCAGAGAGGAAAGCATTTCCAAATTATAATTTTAAAGGGTCAGTTCACCAGAGAAAAAAAAACTTTTATCGGAATTAAATTCCCCTGGAGAAGAAATTTGAAAACTGTTGACATGTTGACGATGTATTGTGTGGATTATCCTGAGTAACTGGGGCACTGTTACTCGGTGTATTGTGTGGATTATCCTGAGTAACTGGGGCACTGTTTTTGGAAAGAAATGTAGCTGTTTAATTTTTTATATGTATACATGTTTTACCCAAAAGGTGAAAATAAAATGGCAGAATAAAAAAAATGAAAATTGTCCATTTCTCTTTTTTCCTCTCTCTCTTTTTCAAGTCTTTGTGTTTTAGTCAGTGATGGACAAAACATCCAAGGTAGATTATATAACTGTTCACCTTGAGATGAAGGGTACTGCATTTTGCAATGCTAGTTCTTCATCTCCTCACTGTCTCTTATTACACTGGAAGTATATAAGCCTACCTAGCCAATCAAGATGACCCTATGCAACCTTACTGATACTGGCACCACATGAAATGGCACCATTACATAATTCATGATTCTTCAGCTCAATAACAACACAGCTAAGAATGACTTTATCCACTCCTCGTCATGGCTGTTCTCTCTGTGGATCCTCATTGCCAGTGCTTAACATGCAGCTGTGGGGACGGCTGGGCTTTGCCTTTAGTGAGATGATGGCAGTGCTGGGACTACATCCATCACTCCCACCATTTGGTAATCTCACTGTAATGACAAAGAAGTTTTCCAGACCAACGCTACTGCTGCTGCTGCTTCTTTCAGAGAAGGAAGAAAACTACATGTAGCTTGGTAGAACCGGGCGACATGGAGCTGTCTCACGCCATATGAGTGGCCACCTTAGCCAAGTGTAAACGTGTTTTTGCAAAATGCAACATTTTTCAAATTTCCACCACTTTTCAGCTTAGATGTACAAATTAACTGCCTCACTTGTATTGCACAACTTTACAATGAGTTTACATCTGACATAGAAGACAAAGCCTCAGCATCTTCCAGGCCCTCAAGAGAAGAAAATAGCCCACTATCCTTGTTTTTGCATACATTTTGTAGGTCTCTGGAGTGGTTCTTTCTGTAGTAGAGAAGCTACTTTACGCTTTCCCTGCCTTCCATCTGATCTCCATCCTCATGCACAGCCATCCATCATTAGGACCTGAAGGGCTAAATCCTGCACATCCTACCATCAAATGTATGAGTCAGCAATTTATTATCATGTCAGGCTTTACAGGGAGGTCCTTCCCCACTCTTAAGGCATGTCTTTCCAGATGTTAGGAGGCAGCATCTGGTATTAAATTCATCTGCCCCTCAGTGGGAATTGCCTTCAGGAGCTCCTCCTTCTGAAAGGAGCTGTTTAAGTCCTTCAGGCAAATCTGTCACAAGAGGAACTGATCTTCTCCTTCAGCAAAGAACAATTAAGCTACACTGGCAGCACTGATCACAGAGACTGGACAACTGTGTGATGAATTTCAATTCAAGTCACAAGATGATGGCGTCAGTCAGTGTGTCACAAAATGTGTCACAAAATGTGTTTTTTTGGCTTGGTTTCATCATTTAGGCCAAACACAATTTACCTTTGAGGTTTAACGTGGGGGTGGCGATGGTGCATTAGATAAAACACATGCCTTTGGCGTGAGAGACCAGGGTTCAATTCCCACTGTGACACATCCACCAATGTGTCCCTGAACAAGACACTTAACCCTTACTTGCTCCAGAGTTCCTCTGAAGTATGTAGCAATTGTAAGTTGCTTTGGATAAAAGCATCAGCTAAATGACTAAATGTAACATAAAAGCCAGACATGTGATATTGTTGATTACACACCACATCCACGTCACCAACATAACAAAAAATACTTTTATCACTGAAAACAAGAATGAACCATGTTAGCAGCTCTGTGAGGCTAATAAGGAACAGGAGTGCTTTGGGCTAAATGCTTACATCGGCATGCTAAAATGCTCCTAATAACAATATGCTGGGGCCTCACAGCAAGAAGGTCGTGGGTTCAAACCCCGGTCGCCCCAGCCTTGGTTGCTTGGTGACCGTAAATTATCTATGTACCCCGCCTTTCACTTGATGGGATTGGCTCCAGCCCCCCACGACCCTGTACGCAGGACAAGCCGTTGACGATGGATGGATAGATGGAACAATATGCTGATCAGGCAGGTGTCATGTTAACCATGTTCACCATCTTAGTTTAATGTGCTAATATTTAGCGTTAACAGCTGATGGGAATGTAATTAGTTTTGCAGGTATTTCAACAAATACATTTTTTGATCTGATTAAGGGATCACCAATGTTATTACAATTCTGCAACAATTGTTTCCAGCTCATCCAATAGTTGTTGAGATGTTTCACTCAAAACCACAAATGTTAACCTCATGGTGGCACTGCAATGTCAGCCTCATGGTGAAAGTGCAGGGGATAACCAAAGTCATTAGAATTTACCTCTGGGGAACATCGTCTGTGCAATATTTCATGGCAATCCATCCAAGAGCTGTTATATTTCAGGTAGAACCAAAGTGGTGGACCTACCAACAGACTAACAACACCATCCCTAGAGCTTTGCTGCTAGCATGGCTAAAATATATATGGTATTTAAAGCAAAAGGCTTCCTGTCATGTGTAACAGCAAAAAAAACTTGAGTTTAGCAGTTGTCGTTTGGACTACTGCAATGCCTTACTCACTGAGAGAAAGGCTGTGGGCCTATACCAGAGCAAGTTTGATTAAACTTCACACTTCTCTGGCTTCTGATGAGTTTCAGCATTTATTACAAAATTTTACTGGTTTTGTTTGTAAATCCTCAAATAGTCTTCCTCTACAGCACCTCCCTGACCTGCGTGTCAAGTATGAACTTATCAGGCATCTTAAGTCATCTGGCACTGGCCTTCTGGCAATGTGGTTCCACAAGCCAAATCAAAAGTTGGCAACATTATTTATAGTTTTTATGGTCCTAGCTGCAAAGATTTACCAGTTTTCAATAGATGTGGTGCTAGATTAAAGCTGCTCTAATCAATATTTTTATAATAAAAATGGATCAAATAACAAAAGCAGTAGCTTGTAGTGATAAACCCAGAGATTTATTCACCCGACTCAGTTCACCTCAGCTCTCTCTCTCATATCAACATCTTTCAGCTCGTTGTTTTGGTTTTTTTGGTTCACTCTCATCATTTACAGATACAGCAGGCAGTTGTGTCTGGCAAAAGCGCAGATAAACCAACTGTATGCTACCGGCCGAGCACCAAATAGGTGACAGACACACTTGTTAGCGACTAGCTGGTTAAGCAATTGGCAGCTAAAGAGCCAGATATTTCCCTGCAGACCAATAACAGAGCTAGAGGGAGAGTGAATATTGCACTTCATCAGTTGACCTGAAACATAAAGACACCAAATAAATGCTAATACTAATGCTTCGTATCTGTTGGATGTTAAAATAGGTAACTGTTTGCTTAAACATGTCAGTGTTGTGTTCACAGCACATTGCGCCACCACAAAAAAAAGAAAATTAATGTGGGTTTAATGTTGTTTAAAAACAGACTGAAAACATTCATTTCCCTTCATGCTTTTTGCTTCCCTGGGAAGCACCTTGTATCTCCACTGGAATTAATTGCCCCACATAAGTTTTACCTTCTTGCTCTTTGATCAAACATTACTTAACTCTGTTTTGCTTTGTGTCTATTCCTAATGATAATTTTCTTTTCATGTCACATTATAATACAGAAGATCAATGAGAGAACAGGTTGTGTAACAATAAGACCTCTGACCTCTCTTTGAACCTTAGGGATATGAGAATAACACATAATCAATATGCTGCCAGTGTGTTGAAGAGAGGTCGCAATCATACTCTTTGTAGTTCTTTTGTTTTATTATATTTCATTTATGGTTTGTGGTTAAGAAAGGTCTCAATGTAGGTCAATAATCCAGTATGTGGAATGATATCACCTATGAGTTGAAGTTGAAGATGAATTTTTCTCATCAGAATACATCACTGACATGTTACTCAATTCGTTACTCAATTCTCAGTTTGCAGAGGAAAAATTATAATCTTCTGGATACACTCGGACAGCTAGGATTTTCGGCTGTAAAGATTAATTTGCCGGATAACACAAATGAGTCTGTGCCCTGCAAAGGCTTAGTTCATTGGGACATGTTGATTAAAACATTAGCATATGAAAAGATGAATGACCTCAAAGATGCTCTGGATAAAAGCAGTCAAAAGTGGTTGTGTTAGGTCGACCACCGAGATGAAGCTCTTCTGATTGGGAACACATTCAGGCAGTTGCTACACAACTGGAAATGTTGTGATGAAGATAAGTGACTAATGTGGCAACCATATGCACTGATGCAAGAAGTCGGATGAATAAGAAAATCAATTTTGGAGACAATCCATGGTGTCAAATTTACAGCATACCCGACTCTCCAAAGTCAAAATAATATAATGAAGTCCTATCCCAGCAGTCACATCTATCTATTATTTACTGATGTTTTTTTGTCACTTACTCAGTGGAGCCTTTTAACATGATTAAAGAGCTTCTCCAAAGAAAGATCGCTCTGGGGAGTTTGCTTGTTGGTCTCCCATCAAACCACCTAGTCTCCACATTCCTCTGACACAAAGTTGAGGTAACACCATATGTGTCGCACAACTGAAAATAGAAACAGGAGAGGAGCTGTGAAAAAGACAAACTGGCCACATTAGCCTAAAATCCACTTATAGGATTGTGCTGAAATGACGAATGACTTCTTTGCCATAGCCTACATGTTTTTAAGACTCCGAGTCCTTGTTTAATTCTTCTTGTCAGACCCAATGGTCTTGTTTGCTCCCCAGCTTGTTTTTTTAACAATGCAAAATATTCAGTTGTGTTCCTTCATTAATCATGCAATGAGGCTAACAATGCCTTACCTACTAATCATCCAAAAAAACACCAAAAATATCAACTTTTTTGCTTCTTCCCTTTTCAGCCTTTGAGTGTTCTTAGAAGTGGTGACGTAACTGAAGGTCATGGAGCCTCATGCAGCCAATGCCAAGACACCACCATCCTTCCACTTGGTTTACCTGCTTAGGTAATATTGTGTGACTGCTGCTGTATCCATGGCAATGAACCCCTGCTGATGCCCTCGACCCGGACTCTTCTGACGGGCTGATTAGCATGCATGGTTGAGGCCTGAGCTCTTCCCTGATTGGTCCTGTCAGCTCCTGGCATGGGCTCTGGCTCACCCCTGCAGAAGACCCAGCTGGCTGAATGCCCCCCTCCCATCATGCTCACGCCTGCTGTATTCTACATGACTGGACTCGTCCTCTAGGACCTAGGAGAAGCGTGCTCCTGTACAGTCAGTGTCAGTGCCAGCATGTTTCACTGAATCACATGCAGTGATGCTATCTTTCTATATATTTGCTGTAAATGTTTAATGTGGGGATCAGCATTTGCAGAAGATGAATGTCTAAATCTGCCACAAAGAGAGGTTTTCTTGGACATTTGGCCCTGCTATAAAAACTGCCAACAACTTATGTCATCACATTTCCTCTGGTTTCTCAGGGTGAGCTCTTTTCATTGTTTCCTCTATCTGTTGCCTTTTTGCAAGTCACACCTTTTGAGGGGGCGACATACAAAGACGGCAGCTGATAAAACATTCGCCGTTAGCTGTCACTTTTGCCCTCTCATTTGATTCTCCACTGCCTCTGTCCCAGCCCTCCAGCCCAGATAAAAAGGAACCTCTTTTAAGGTGTTCCGGGAGGCATTATAAAACGGTTGCCATGGATACGCAGTCTGAACAGGCTCCACATACAGGCAGCAGAAAAGGAAGTGACAGATGCAATATTTCACATTTTAAAAATTTTCTTTTTTGCTCTTGTCACCACACAAGCTGATGGACTGCTGCCAAAGATCAAGACCTTGAAAATAGGTCTGTAAGGCTTCTTGTTGTGTTTCCATTAGAGGGACTGTTTGCTTCTTGCTCCACAGAGGAGGGATGAATGGTATTTTTTCCGCCTCATTTCGTCTTTGTTGTTTTCTCCCTGAAGAGATGACCTATATTATTTAGGATTGAAGATCAAAGAAGGCTTTTCTCACTGTGATCCCATGAAGCTCGCATCTTACAAGCCCCGAGAATCAGCCCTTGATTGCGCAACTGCCTCACTGCACTGCAAAAATTGGCCATGTAGCCAAACAGTGGAAAAACAGCTTCTATTTAGCTGCTCAGCCTACAGGATTCATGATCCTGCAGTTTAGGAGGAACAGAGCTTTTGATGTGGAGGATTGTAATTACTGTCTTTTCTTGAGATAATGTGAACTCTGCTCATTGCTGTTTATTATCCTCTGCATAAGCATTTTCTGAGAAGGTGGCGGAAAAAAGAAAAAAATAGTTTATACATTTTCTTTGGGCAAACTTTGGCACAACTCAGTTCAGTCTTAAAAGAGTTGTTTGAGTTCCCTAACCAGGGCTATCTTCCATTACAGGAACATGTTACATCCATATTTTTCCCACAAATTCCCATTAGTGTCACCAGCCGGTGATATGTGGGCTAATGCTGGACTCTATTCATGTTCAGGTCTTTGCTTGCCTATTCATTAGCCATTTATACAGTGGAAAGGAAAAAAGGTCACAAGTGGGAACGGGCTACCTGCTGGGAGCAAGTGTTCACCTGCTGCTCTCCACTCCCACCCGCCCATCCGTCCACACACCACTGATCCCTTCTCCTCGGTAACCCAACTACAGTGGTCCCTGTGCCTGCTACAACTGGGTGTTTCGTTCCATTTCCAGTGCTCCACATGATGTCAGAGACGCATGGCTGCTGAACATAGAAATGGGTGGACAAGAAATGCCCATATATCTCCACGACCTGTATCAGTCGCTAGGCTGTCATGCATCACATTAGCCACAACCAGAAGCTGCAGGTCATTCATCAAAGGAAGGTCTTCTCCCTACAGTACCAGAGCTGATAATGGCGCAGATGATGGTTACGGCGGGAAACTCTGATTTATGAGGCGGCCCATTCTTTCCCTTCAGTCCCACACACACCATTCTGCCGCTGTAAATACTTACTAGAGCAACAAATGTGTGTCAGTCCGCAGCTGAAAATAGTCCCCAATAAATGCAAGAATTATTCCTGTTGGAGTAACATTTGCTATAAACGATAAATGCCCAGCTGTTTTAGTAATTTACTCAGCCTTCTGTAAAAATGAACATACTAAACTTTCTACAGTTACTACTATTTGTGACCTATGTTCAAAGATTTACAGCTTTAGTAGGGACCAATAAAAAAAAAAAATAACCAGTAAAAATTGTGTTAAGTATTGACAGACGGACCAACGCATTGTTGTCCTTTTCATCGGAATATTGGCAATAAGGAAATTATAAAATAATGCCATCCTTATCCTTTAGCCACTGATTGCATGTCTAACCAGACAAGAGGCAGATTCGTCATGCCTAAACAACTTAGACCAGAGCAGTTCTTTACAATTTAATTGATGGCTCCCCGTCTCCCTCAAATCTGTAAAAGCTCTCAGCAACTGTATCTTCCTTTCTAAGGCCTCAGAAGGGAGCACGGCTTTTATCTCTCCAACTGCAAAGCCCTCTGACTCCTGCAGCAACCAAGGCGGTAATGATGACCATGTCTCCTGGAGGGATTTGATCTCTTGCTGAGCCCATATTCCAAGTTTCCACATTTCCAATTAGCCTGTGTAGCCCAAGCTTAAGATATGAAATGAACCTACTGCAGTCTCCTGATGCTGGTTCAGATATATCTCTTAACTGTTAACCAGCATATTGTACACAGAAAGAGTGTCTGAGAAGTAAAGGAAGCTAGAGGACAATGTGTAACGGCTTGAATGTCTTCCTCTGTGCTCTGGCTGTGCAGACACAGAGCAGTAACAAAGCCAGTTGGATTTCAGGAGGAGATCCACTGGAACTATTTTTGACACCACAGTATATGTGAGCCCTACCGTTGTGCACCGTCTCTTGGGATGCCTGTATGTGTGAGTGATGATTTGTTTGTTTTTTTGATAAGCATCAGAAAATGGTATAGGAGCAAATCTCATATGGATTGAATAGAACTGTGTACAGGAGACACATTGTTCAAGGTGGACAGGGTGGGAGAGTGGCGACTTAAATAACCGTGACAGACACGATATGATCACTGAGGAATAAATTGAATTACTGCTGCAGTATGGATAGGATTGCCCCTCCCAACGATAAAAGACACAGTATTGGGAGAGTGTGACATAACCAAAAGCTCAGCATCACTCTAGTCGCTCTTCCTTTGATATCCCTCTTTTCTCTACCTCACATTCCCTTTCTTTCTCTTTCTATAACAGAGAATGCTCGCTTCATCACCATGCGCTAGGTGAGTTTAATTACCTGGGGGCGTCTTGATAAGAATGTATGCGAGGGTAAAGTCATCAAGGCAAGTTGGAAAATCTGCAGAAATAATGTAAATTTTTTTGCAGCTTCTGCAAGAGTCTGCAATTTAGTACTCTTTCACCTGTAGGTCATGGAAACTACTTTCCCATAACAATGAGGTCGCAATAACCTGAATATTTCTCTATAGTCCTACATTGTGAAAAGACTGATGAATTAATTTTTCTCCTCTCTATTGAATTAATTACGCAGAACAGGTGCTGGCAAGTCTCTGGCACACTAGACACTCTTAACAAAGATCCATTTGAGGGAGCTCAAATGAATACCAGACCTGGTTTTCTGGGTGGCAGAAGTGAGATCTATCTGAAATACAGAGGAAGTCGAAAATATATCAGGCTCCACGTGTTGTAATTCTGGAAGCATTTTCTCAAACTGATTAGGGATTTGATTCAGGAGTTGTCGGGGGGGAAGTAATCTCTTGAATGTTCTGCTGGGAGAATGATGTGAAGATGATAAGGGTGAGGGTGTTGACTGGTGTGGTTTCTGCACCCAAAATTGAAAAGTGTATTTCCAAATGTATATTTCCAAAGTCTAAAATAAAAAAAACATATAGTAAACATTTTTCAGCTACTTTAAATAAGTAAGATAAGGGTATGGGGAGACTTGGACAGGCTGGTGAGGTCAAGTATATTATGGATTACATTTCCACAGAATGTTAAAATGACCAATCTCACCCAGTGATTATAGTGACTGCTGACATTCTCTGTTGGATATCTTGGAACAACATATTTTGTAATATCTGTTGCATTTGTTCACAGCAACAGACATTTAAGACAGTATAAGCTCCTGTCAGAAGCTCGGAAACATCTGTTGTGAGTCACTGTAACTTCCTATATTGCACAAGCTTAGAGCTGCTCCAAACTTCCAAACCTTCAGACCTCCCACCCGTTAACACCATGGATTAAAGACAGCTCTCTAAAACCCCTGGATTATTTCCCATGTATTGTGCATACTTTGACTCCCACTGCGGAATGCACACACTGGAGTTTTCTCCATTCCTTTTGCTAGTTTACGCCATAAACAAAACACATTTCTGGGTCATAAATGTGCAGTCAGCTCTCTGGAGCATCAGCACTATTCGTGCCCCCACCCCCCACCCCCCACCCCTAAACCCTTCCCAGTGCATAGCTGCTGCCTCTGTCTCCAGTCTCACATCACTAAAAACTTGTTAAATATGGTGACACAGCAGGCAATGTAACCCTGGGCAGAAAGGTAGGGGGGGGGGAAGGCACATGATGTAAGAAATGATGACTGGTGGATTTAAATGTGCCTGTTTCTGTTCTCACCTATGCTGTATGTGCAGTTTGAAACCTATAACACTGTAATTAATTCATCCATTGTATGTATCAGAGGTATACCACATGCATATTAGTAGCCTGTGTGTTCCTTTTGTTATTGCTGTCCAGGCCATTGTGCAAAAATCATAGACTGCAAAAACTGTCATCTGCATAATAGACGATCAAGTTTATTTCAGCAGGTTAGTGGTTGTTGTGTCCAGACGTGGGGGGAAAAATTTGGAGGAGAAAAATGTGCAGAAGCGGTAGGAGTACAAGACAGTATGATAAATGTCCTGGGCAGCCCTCTTTTTTTCACGTTGCCCAATAATCACCACCAATGGAAACGCAGTTGGCCCGCCCCTGCCGGTCTATTGTGAGTCTGCGTTCAACTGGAAACCACTCTTCCAGCCTTGGCACGATAGTGGCGCACCACGACATGCACAGCTGAACGAGGAGTGCACCTTTGAAGATGCTTGATTGTCAAGCCACGATTTCTGGTAAGAGCCTAGTTGTTTTTTTTATACGATTTTTTTATTTCCACATCAGCACCAGGTGAACACCCATGCTTCTTTTGTGTTTAACTGTCGCGTCTGATCCCACATTGACTCCTAATAGACTGCATCGAGGTGGAGCAGGGTTTAGGAAGTATTTCTAACGTGTGGCCGATAGATTTAGTAGGGTATTTTTGACCTCGAATAAATCGACGGACAAGAGTTTTGATGTCAGGAAGGCGTTGGACTTGGAGGAATACGCACTCCAGTCCGTTTACTTTTATCCGTGAGATGAAAATTACGATTTTGCTGCAATTTGATGGAGATAATTCGGTTTGCTTTTAATATTTGATGATCATCTGTCAAATATGTGAGAGACACAAAGAGAAAAAAGGTAGTGGAATGAGAAAATAGAAATATTTTAAAGGCGAATCTATATATCCAGTTAAACTTTTTACACCTGTCAGGTTTGCATTAAATGCCGATTTCTTATAAGTTAGTCAGACAAATCAGGTACTGGTATCATGCGTTTAAATAAAGGTATAATTACCACACCGCTCTGGGTTGTAGTTTTAGTTATGAAAGCATGGGCTTCGTCAGGCCGTAGAAGAGGTGTGGATGTTTGTCATCTGTCTGCACCTTGCGAGCCCAAAATTACAGTGTTAGGCTTTGTGCTGGAGTGAGATGCGTCGCTGTGGCTCTGGATATTTTCAGGGCACCTCCAACTCCACAGCAGCTCATATTTGCTTCACGGGCTTTTCCAACAGAAGGGAAACAGATGCGCCGTAATGTCAACAGTCGATTACTCATGCAACATTGCGCGAAAATATGCGCCCCCGCAGCTCGGATGTACTGAGCGTCAAAGCCGGGCCTCCTCTCCATCCTGCCAGACGGGCAGTTTTTTGGGGAGGCGAACCGAAGAGCTGGCAGCTTCCCGTTCAGCACCGCAGACAGAGTAACAATCCCGACTTGTCCACACCCACTTCTGGTCCACGTTACCGCTGCCCTTCTCTTTCCAAACATAGAGAGCGGTCCGCCCACGCTTTATCAGTTTTAGTGCGGGCTGACTTGCTCTCGCCCGGGAGGCATTTGAGTGGTTATTGGATGTGATATACTGAGAAAGCCGCTATAAACAGCAGCTGAGTACCGGTGTGTTGTTTGCCGAAGCTCAGGTGCGGAGTTCTGTGTTCTACTTTCCGTGGGAACTGTCTGTAATAACTTCATGAAGGGATATTAAGGGCCTTCATCGTCATTATTTTGACCGTTTGGCTGTGAGAGCAGCACCCAGAGCAACCTTTGAAAACGTCTTATTAACTGCTGCTCTGAAAGGAATTTGTGGAATAATAGGTGATTCGTGAACCTTAGCACTATGTCATACACAATTAGGCGTGATTTGTCAAATCAAATACCAAGCTTACCAGCACAATCAATGAGGGAGTGCTAGAGATTGTGTAAGTAATCAGCCATATCCTCAGATTATTATTCCCCACATGTGGTTGAAGCTCATCAGCAGACATCTGTAATCATAAGTGTTGGCTTCATTGCCTTTTGGACCACTGCTCTTGCTATCATGCTGCATTATCAGAAAACCAAACACAAATGCAAAGATCTTATGTGGCAAAGACTATGTTGGCGTGCAAACAACTGGCTCATATTTGCCTTTGTGCTGGGCTGTAAATGTGAAGGGTGCTGTCATCTTGGAGCACAGCTGCGTCGGTTGATGGTGAAATGGATTTGGTTGGAAAGCAGGAGGGAGTGTTGGTAGGAGAGAATGGTGCAAAGAAAGGAGAGGCAGGAAGAGAAAGAGAGTAAGGAAGCGAGAGTGAGGTGGAGAGAACATGCCTGCTGGCCTCCTGTCTGGACACATTACATTTTCATAGGCTGATATCGCACCGGCACAGCTGAACATAGATAAATAGCACTCCTTGTACTCAACTGTCAACTTGGGTATTTGTCTCTGTTTGACTTACATCATTGTATTTATAGATCCAGCAGCAGCAGATTGATGTTATCTTTAGTGACCATCTGATGACTAATATTGCATCTGCCTTTGGTTCAAAAGTGAGCTGTGGGCCCCCTCCTCTTTCCATGCAACCAATTTTGCCCCAGAAATGACTCTCCTACGCTGGAATATTAAAGCCCCTGAAAACTTGGCGTTAAGTATTTCTCTATAACATTAGATATTCATGACTAAAAAGTTTTGTAAAACATAGTTTCAAAGTTAAAAACAAAACCCAAACATCTTCAGGTGTTTAGAGTTTATCACTCAAAAACCCAGCATGTGGGTGTTGTTCCATCACATTTGATTGACAAACAACCCACTAACTGTCAGCAGATTTTGTTACTAAATTCTGACTGGTGCCCGGATGTACGTGACATCATGTTTTTCCCCACCTCAATTCAGTAAGAAGAGCACAGAGAGAGAGAGAAAAAAGAAATACATAAATAATTTCTCATGTGAAATAACCAAAACTGTTCCTACTTTGGTAGAACTATGTGTGCTCATGTTGGACCCATTACTCATAGTAAGTAGCTGACTTAGAAATAGATTTCAGGGCCTTTAAAGGTATCATAACTAGATGTTTACACCTTAAGACCCTTACCATTTCGGTTTATATTGTGTTTTAGTGGTGTATATCGCCAAACAAGTGTGGCATTAATCAGAATACAATACAGTGACTGTCATGCAGTCACAGAGTAAACCTGCATTCTTGTGCAACCTGGGGCATTCGTGGGGACTTTGTTGCCTATGTTGTGAGGTTAATAATCCAGCTTTGTATGTATAGCCTAATATATCTGGATTACAGGTGTTACCAATTACCATATTTACTATGTAGCTGTTTCTAAACCTTCTGCTTATCATGTATATCATTAACCTAATGCTCTGTTTTCTATTTTGTGTCCTGCCAGCTTAAGTGACAAGCCTGCTGTCCAGTCCCCACCATGATAGCAACAGGTGGCCTGCTGCGCATGAACAGGCGCCAGGATTCCCTCCGCTCTAAAAACCGGGCAGAAAACAAAAGGAAGCGGAAATCCAAGAAAAAGAAGAAGAACGATGTGGTGGTGGTGAAGGGGAAGCTAAATCTGTTCTCCCCGGCCGGTTTGGTGGCTGGTGTTGGAGTTATAGTTCTCATGGTGGGGATTTCCATGGCTGTACTGGGCTACTGGCCCAGCCAGAACCAGCAGGAGTACCAGGAGCGCCGCAGAACTGGAGCATACCACACCAACAGGATGAGCTACTCCAAAAGTCCGCCTGTGTTCTCGAACTTGACCCGTGCTAAACCTCCCTCCGGCCAGACAAATGTATTCAATCAGAGCCATTCTAACAGCACCACCTCCGACCCGTCCCGCAAATGTGGCTTCCTGTGTGACTTCCTGGATAATTACCTGTACTCAGACAATCTGAAAGTCTTTGGACCGCTGGTGATGGGAATCGGCATTTTCCTCTTCATCTGCGCCAATGCAGTCCTCCATGAAAACCGAGACAAGAAAACCAAAATCATCAACCTTAGAGACATTTACTCCACAGTTATAGATCTACACAGCATACGGTCAAAGGAGTACTCTCCTCTAAATGGTTTGGTGAACTACACTCAGTCGAGAAATGCTGAGGGTCCATCGGGATCGTTCCCTGCGAGCGGGACACTTACTCGCAGCTCCTGGCCTTCCACTGGACTCGGTCTCCAGGGCGAGTTACGCACAGATGAGGTCTTCAGACGCCAGTCTTTGGCCAGTAGGCCTCGTAGCTTGTCCAGAGATGTCCAGACCTTCACGGACACTGTCTACAGCATCTACAAAGACTACAGCAATAGCAGTGAGCAGGCCCCACAGCCCCGACAGTGGGAGACCACCTCTATCGTCACCTCCTCTGTGAATGCTTTCACCCTCCCCGTGATCAAACTGAACAACTGTGAGGTGGAGGAGTCTGAGAGAGCGGAGGCAGAGGGACGCTCAGAGGAAGGGGTCGTTATTGAGGCCGCTGCTGAGACCATTAGTGAGCAAGGACAAGCCAGCAGCAGCCAGGCTGACGAGGCGGATGCCAAGGAGAAGGACACCCCGACGGCGGATTCACCGACCCATCGGAGCCATGAGGAAATAACCACAGACACGGCTGACCAACAGGAGGTGCAGCAGACTCAACCTCAACCACAGTGGAGCCAGCTGTCTCCTCCATCACCTGTTGCCAGGGCGATGGGGTCACGACTGTCGCTCAACTCCCTCACAGATCAGCCCAGGTCTGCACGCCGCTGCAGCCTGTCTGTGTCTGTGTGTCGTCAAGGCGACAGAGCCAGGCGCTTCAGCTGCCCTCGCCTGGAGCGCTCCAACAGTAAGGGCTACATCAAACTGACAGACCTGGGGGGCGAGTCCTTCGAAGCCCCCGACACAGACACTTCTTTAGTGCCCACCGAACAGGACGTAGCAACGGACGCAGCTGCAGCAGCAGCAGAGCATGAAGAAGCTCAGGGAGAGGACGATCTGGTGACACCCAGCACGTCTGCAGAATCCTAGACAATGTATGTTCTTTTGCTGATGAGCCTCTGAAAACTCTTTGATGTCTTGTTTTTTGCTTCGAACCTTCTTTTCTGATTGCTGATGCGAAGCTGGCCATTACAGACGAAAAGAAATATGGAGAGTAAGCAGCTAAGGACTATTGAAACATAGCCATGAACACTCAGGAGCAAGGCTCTTTATAAATAACACATCCACAGCTCAATATTCAGATGTAATTTTTCTATTTTTTCAATGTAGCAAGAGCAATACTAAAGACTTGTAAGAAGATTTAGTAAAGATTTGTAAAAAAAAAAAAAAAGAAAAAAAGAAAACAAACAACGAAAATCTGATCTGACGAGTTTTCTCTTTTCTTTTGTATAACAGTAGGGCAAACATTGTAGCTTGTAGACTTGCCAAAACTGTCACTGAGAACTACTGTCTGACATGTTGTACTGTAGCATTAACATATGCCACAGAAAATTAAATAGTCTAGGTCTGTTTCTCAACATTGTTCTGTGAATACCATGTGAAAAGGTAAATTGAATTGAATCTCAGGTAGACGTTTGGTTTAGGATCGGAACCTTGAGGACAAGGCCTTCCCTCTGTGCACACTTGTTTATATGAAACATTCATGGTTGAATAAACTTGACTGTAACACCTCCTGTTTGTCTAATAGGTGTCAATGTGTGATATTAGATTATATGCAACGAATGCAAAATTGTTTGTTTGCTCCAAATACAGCACATAAATAGCATTAAATTAAATTAAAAAGATGAAAAACTGTTGGACTCTGAGTGATTACATGTGTGGCAATCCTACAGATGGTATAGATTTTGTTTCCCTGCACCTTAGCAGCAGTTCTTATTTCTAGGAAAGACTGCTGTGGTATTGACATTACATTATCTGTGCTAATTGAACTGAGACGAGTAACCTATAAGTGATCAGGTCTTTTCAATCGCTGGCTTCACTATTAAATAAAGAGAAATTAACAGAGGCGTATCTGCTGATTCAGATAGGCGACAAATTAAAAGAAAAAACAAAACACTGTAAATCGCTCCAGAATCTCCCTTAGGTATTCAATTGGGTTGAGATCTGGTGACTGCGAAACACATAGCGTATGATAATTTTTATACCCTTTTGCCCTATATGGAAAAATGTACATTCATTATGTTTCTGCACATATTTATTTAAATTTTTCACTTCAGTTTGTCACCTGTTTATATGTGCTTCTTCTGTATATGATACCACATTTGTGCTTATTGTCATGCAAATACTTTACACAAAGCGTTGAGTGGTATAAAGTAAGATGTAGGTTTATTCACGTAGTGTATGTAGGTGCAATTTTAACCTTACCATTACCTTGCCATTTAATACTTCTCCCCAATCCATTTCAGTGGAAATATTGTACTATTTGCTTCACTACATTCATTTGACAGTCATAGTTACTTTGCAGGTTAAGGGTTTACATACAAAAACACTCAGTTGCCAATTAGGTACACCTAGCTAAAACTAATGCATTCTAACACAGCAGGCATGCAACAAATCCTCCCTTCATGATGTAGCCTCCAAGATTACCATACAGTTGAATCAACACTCCAAAACAGTTTCAACAAAACCTGATTATAACTTTCATGAAGGCAGAATTTGTTGCAGGACTGCTGTGATAGCCTGCATTCGTTTTAGCGCGGTGTAACTAATAAATTAGCAACTGAGTGTATATGATAATCTTAACAATGGGGGATTGTAACAGAATGAAACTAACCAATGGTATATGAAATAGTTCAAATTAGCTCCACCTATAGTCAGAATGCAGTTTATACATCAATAAAAACTATACAATAATGAGTACTTTTACTCTTACTAAAACTTTTAGCTTTTTTTGCTTATAAGAGTAATCTTTGCTGACTTGTCATAAAGCATTGTAACAACTCAGCTTTACAACGCCACCTAGTGGTCATGTGACAGAGGTTATGATCCAACGCACCCGTCCTTCTGCAGGCTACCACCAGGTGGCAGTGGGACTATGCTGGGTGAGTCGTCATCGTGGGCGTGCCTGTTTAGGAGTTCTGTGGGGCCGTTTTTGAGGCGGGAGGGGCGGGGTTAGCAGAGTCCGTCTCCGGGAGGGTTCGCCAAAGGACTCTCTCACAGGTGTCCCGGTCCTTTTCACCGAGCCCCACGTCGGGATTCCTGGTCGCCGGTACAGCACGCTGGTCTCGGCTTGTGTTTTGGGAGTTTGTTTCTTCCCATAAGAGTCAGGTAAAGTGCTCTGTTGTGTTTGTTTCACTTGTGTGTGCGGTGTTTAGCCCCGCAGAACTTCACTACATGACACTGTGTTTGCTGAACAGTGAATTAACTGGAGTCCTTCATGATTTGCGCGGTTATGTGCCGTTAACATGTCGGAAAGGTCATTTCCAGAATCAACGTACACAACGTGTATCCACTCAGTTGTGTTTTTGTCTCTCTTTTTCATGTGTCTTTCTGTTTCACACACACACCGGGGTTTCCAAACACACCGCGACCTGCTGCTCCCTTGGTGACTTGGAATGTGAAATGGTGAGTACAAGCGTTCACTCAGAAAAGCGAGACATATAAATATAATATATACACACACACACACCAGATAAAGAGGTGTGTAGTACAGACAGTCGTCAGACTGGATATAGTTAAAGAGACATCAGTTTTAGCTTGAGCTGTAATTAAGGCTGTAGGGCCACAGTGTCATGTTAAGGGCTACTAGAGGGATCACAAATGTGGCATTACCTCATTCTTTAAATATAGCAAATATAGCAATACAGGGTTGTACAAAAAGTTGGTGTACCAGTTGTTTAAAAGCGAAAATCACTACATGCTTGGCTTTTCTGGTGTTAAAAAAATACAATACAATAGAAATCCCTTGACTATTCAAATTTCTCTATGACATTTGGTCTTTCAACATGCTGGTTGTGTTCCATCATGATGACATGTCTATGCCTTCTGTATCAGCATTTTTCTTACTGCTGAGCAAATGCATCTGGTTCTCCTTGACCCACACGCACATACTCGCACACCTGATCAAAAGTTTTCTGGGCACTGACAGACAGTTCGGAAATGGGAAGTCCTCACAGTGTGCACTTCCACTTATGATCTCCCCAAAATAGAAATGTGCATGAATCAAAAAAGAAAGAACTCTTTCATGGACTGTATAGAGTAAAAGAGGTGCTTAAACTTTTTAAACTCATTTTTGTAAATCTGTAATGTCCATATGTCTGTGATTAATTCTGAATAGATATTTAGTGTTCTAAGACATGTACTTTTAAGATGGACCATTGCTTTTTATAGTGCCACATGGTTATTCTTACGCTTCCGTAGTTTAAACAGGTTTATAAAGTTGAATGATGAAGGTGAACGTACAGGACCAGGGAGATAAGGCTGGACAAAGTCCATGGGACTGTCATGTTCATTGGCTGGTGGTAGTGGTGTGTACAGCCCTGCACGTTTTTCTCTGGAAGGAGTTCATGAATGGATGATTGCTGGTACTTTTGCTCCATAACAGTTACGTGTCTGTAAGAGACCCAAGTATGGAAAAAGTACTTGCTGTATGTGATGCCATATAGGCAAGGGCTATAGTGTTTTTTTCTCTTGCATACTGAACATAAATAATCCTCAACCATCTATATCTGAGCTGGGTCCAAAGCCAGTGGAATCCCAAGAAGAAAAGCGTTTAATTGCTCTTTGATGTTATACTTCAATATAGTCGAAACTTACTCACAAAGCCCGAAGCAAAAGCTCATAAGATCTGTTCTAGAGATATAACAGCAATGCAACTGACAAGTGGACAGCCCCTTGAAGCCCCTGAAAACTTGACTTCAAACCTTAAATCTGCAATACCTTTGAACTTGTTAGCAAAACAGTTGCTTATTTACACATCCAGCAGATACAGTGCAACATTATCATTCATTTGGAGTCGTACTTGTGTCCACCTGATGAATGTAAGTTTAACATTCACTCTGTTTTAGCTGGGTTTTTGGTCTCTACCAACATTGGGGTTGGGAAATATCTGGCTCTTTAGCAGCTAAATGCTCCACTATGTTCACATTCTAGTTGCTAACTGTGTCTGTCTGCCGTTTGGTGCCGAGCAAGTGGTGTACAGCGTTTTTTTTTTTTAGATCGTCTCTCTGAAAACACCTGCCTGAGCAGTGAGTGTGAACCAAAACTGTAAAGTTGCGATCTGGGCAGCAAAACAATGAGCTGAAACAAAGTTAAAGCTAAAACTCCTTAAAGCAAATGGGAGCTGCAGATTTAGGTGATAATTCTCTGTAGGTTCATCACTACGAGCGACCCTTTTCATATTGTTTTCACATTGTCTTGATACGTTGTCATTATGATAATATCGATTATAGTCGCTTTCAATATTCATGACTAAAAAAGTTTAGGTGTTATTATAGACTGTGTGGGCACAGGTTGATCCGCTTTGATTGACATTGACCAAACAACCCGTCGTCTATCATGAGGTTGTGATTTAACTGTTGATAAATCCTGATTGGTGCATGGAAGTATGTGACATCACTTTATAATACAAAGTCGCACCTACTTTAAACTGGTGAGAAGAACACGGAGAAAGCTCACTAGTGAAACAACCAAAACTGTTCCGACTTTGGTACCAAAAAAAGGGGCATTCATGTAAGATCCTGCCATTCATGGCAAGGAACTGTTGGGAGGGAAAAATTTTCACTACCTTTTAAGGTGGACTTCCACTTAGGAAACGCAGGCGTCATTTCCAAACGAGGTTTCCAGGACAGCATGTTAGCTGGCAGCATACAATGGAAATGTTACAATGTTTGTCATAATCACATGACTGTAAATTCAAAATGGAAAGTTGCCCTTACAGATTAGCTGGTAAACACCATCATATAAGCTATAAATTACACGAAAGCAGCTGGTATCATGGGAAAGAGTATTTAAATTTTGTGGGTGACCATCTTTCTTGCCTGGTTTTTCCAAGCCGGGCCACTGGAACGCAGGAAGGTTGTAATTATGGGCAAGCAGAGGGGAATTTCCAAATTTTGACTGGAATGTGGCATATGTACCAAAACTGTATATTTCATCACACATAATGCCTGAAGATGTTGTTTAGGCATTATAATTGAAAGGCCGATTTTGGTGACCTTTAGTAGAGAACACCTTGTGACCTCAATAACCTTTGCTCAGAATGCATTCCCCATAGATATTCCCTTTTGAATGTTTTTTCACTCCTTACTGTATTTTAGGCACGGCTGCACTTCATACAGGATGACATAACAAGATTAAATCTTCTTTTTGTGGCTCAATAGAAGTTTTGATGTGATGAAGACTATCTCTGACTCATCTTAGGAATTTTAATCAATACTACTGTCAGTCCAGTTTGTGATCAATAGCGCTGGCATTGTACTGGAGGAGGAGAAGATTATTTCACCTGATGCTCTTTGATGTTATGACTCATTGTGCTGTGTTTGACAAAAGTGTATGGAAGGGTAGTGTGTGTGTGTGAGCCCGAAATAGGGGTCAAAGGTTACAAGAAATAGTCTGCCATTATCACAGTTTAGTGATAAGACATGCAAAGGTTGGAGTGAAGTAATTTCTGCAGACAGTCTTTTGAATAAAAAGGCTGAGCCAAGTTTTGAGTTATTAAATTCCACCCACAACCTTCCTTCCCACTGTGCTCATAATGTATGATCAAGACGGTGGGTCCATTATCCCTGTGGAACAAAAACTGACTTTTTGTAACTCAAACCAATTCCCGGCTGCAACTAACAATTATTTTTTTATCGATTAATGTGACATTAATTTTCTCAATTTGTTTGTTATATAAAATGTCAACAACCTGAAAAATGTTGCCATCACAATTTCCCCAAACCCCAGCCGACCCACAATAGCCTATTTTCATGTATGATAAACAAAAGCCTAATATAGTCACATTTGAGAAACTGAAACACTGAAACTTTTTCAAAATTTATCAAAAACGTGAATTAATTTTATCTCAATTGAATAATTGGTTAAAGGCTTAATTGTTTAAGCTGTAAAATCAATAGTACAATAATATATTATCATTCAACCCACGTAAAGCCTCTCTTTTCCCAAGATGCCATGTTTGCATCCAAATGGCTGGAACTAAATTATTTAGATAAATTAAATGGAGAGAATTAAAGCTAAAACCACTAGTTGATTTACAAATAACTGATTAATAACCATGAACTCCCGATTTTTTTGCCCTCAGGTGTACAGAGGGTTGAAGTGAGCTAAACTCCTTTGGGGGCTGGAAGAGATAACATGTATGACTCAATCTTGTTGAGTGGCGAGATAAGCTTATTGGGAGCGTTGTTATCTCCCAGTGTTGCCTGATCACTTGAGGAGCAGTATGTGGCTGTCTTTGCCTTATAAAGCTACAACTTCTGGGATGGAACCTTGACGGTCACAGGGTATTTATAGTGGAGACTGGGGGTTAGACTCAAACTGGACTCTCTTAGAAGTCCTCAAATGTGCTATTGTGAGCGAATTTTTGTTTCCTGCCGAAAGCTCTCTTGCAGTGGTACCAGTTTGCTATACTGCTATGAACATTCCTTTTGTCCAGACTTTTTTCAGATTAGCTAATGATTTCTCCGCCGTTTGTTTATTTTAAACATAAAAAGCAATCTTGATATGACTCCCTTAGATTGCTGTTGTTGTTTTATTGTGACCAATATGCATACTGAGCGGGATATATCTGCAATAAGCTTATTTCAGCTGATGGCCAATTTATGGCTCTAGTTTGCATACAGTGAATTTAAGGATTGTATGAGTGACATTGCACTTTAGGGACAGTGGTGTCGGTTGATCGGTCAATCCACCACTTTGGTCCAGAAATGCTCTGGAAATCTCAACAACTATTAACAAGGGGCATGAGTAACACCTGTGATCCCTTGACTTTTCCTCTAGTTAAGTTTAATTTGTCCAATACCTTTGGTATACCTGCAAAACTGATTACATTCCAATCAGCCTCAGCTGTACTTTGTGTTTAGTGTAAATATGGATCATGCAAACATGCTATACTAAGATCGTAAATATGGTAAACTTAATACCTGCTTAACATCAGTTCACTTATCACTGAGAGCATGTTTATATGCTGATGTAAGCATTTACCGCAAAGCACCACTTTACCTAAGTACAACCTCAGTGAAGATAGCATGGCTGTATACTCTTAAGTGATTATTTTAGGTTTACAAATCAAATTAAAAATCTGATGACAACTGCATGTAACAAAAACAAAATTCATTAAAAAAGCCTGATTGAACATATTCCTGGGCACCCGTTAGCTCAATTGGTAGAGCGTGCGCACCGTGTACAAGGCAGCGCCCGGGTTTAAGTCCGGCCCATGACCCTTTGCTGCATGTCATCCCCTCTCTCTCCCATATTTTCAAATCAATCAAATAAAGGCAGAAAGCCCCAAATAATAAACTACAAAAATAAAAGAAAGATAATCCAACATCTTGGTCTATGTTGCCATAATGAATTATTAAGTGATGTTATTGCCTCAAACACTAGCTGAAGCTGAAATACTGATGTCCATAGAAAGCTCTAAAAGGGAAGAGTGATTCTAAAACTGCTGCTGCCGCCCACCCCACCCCACCCCAACCACACGTTGCACATGTGCCGCCCCTCCCTTTCTCTAAAAATGCCTCGTCCGCAATCACTTGACGGGCACAATCATTGGCCTGCGGCTTTCCAAAGGTTACAAATCCAGACCACATTTATGATTCTACAAGATAAGATGTACTTCCTACATGCAAAAAACAAGAAGGGACTGCTCATCACCATTTTAGAAATAATCCCCTGTCAATGTGCAGCATGTACCCTTGGCTAACTTATTTTCAGGTGTAGTTTGATGAGGTTGTGCTCAAAATAGCGGGTTGATTTGGGAGCTTTGGCCCTGTTTGAGGTGTCAAAATCAGACTGTAATTTTGCGTGTATGCTTGCTGACCTGCAGCCCCTTTGGGAGTGAAGGCTTTTAAAGCTGAGTAGAGATGGACAGCAGGGGACAGTGGCTTTGGTTAGTTAGGGGTTGAAAAACCCAAGAAAGCAGAGTTGGTGCCAATTCACTTCACTGACTTTAGTTCAAAGTGTAATTTGAATCAGCAATTAATGTGAAAGCCATAAAGTCTCAATTCTCAGTAATGGATTCATAAATTGGACAATGGAACTTTTTTTTAGATTGAAACCTGAGATTGCTCTAATTAGAAATGACTTTATGTCAGGGCAACATAGATGGCCACAAATGCAGTATGTGGCATCTAATGTAGCGAGGGCCTTGTAAAGTCACTGATTATGGTGTCCATGTGTGCGAAATCCTGAAAACAAAATGGAAATGTGATTTTGTGTTTGGGCAGAGATCCTTTTTAGACCAGCAATTATTTTCCCCCAGACCCCGGGGATGGCAGGGAATGCTGGCCTGGACTTGTTTTTTTTTAATTGGATCACATGGGTGATTTGCCATGTATTGTAAGGGACATGCTTCAATATAATTATGTATTGATGAAGTGCCAGCTTGCTTGTTCTGATCGCAGCACTGGAAATTGGATTGCTGTAATGAGGCTCATAAGGTTACTGATTTAGTATATACACACATTCATACACACCTGGAGTTCCTGATTAGAAATTGAGGCAAATGTGTTTTTCTCCTAAACATGGCCTTGCAGAATGACCTTTAAATAAACTACTGATTTAAAATGAATGTGTTTCATGTACTTAAGTTGAATTAAACTATAATCACTGAGTGCCAAATCATTGTGTAAGAAGGAGGTCACTATAATGTAATTCCATTCTTGTGTAAAGTTTCAGAGGCAGAAGCAGTATATTTTGTGCGTCACTGAAAACATGTGTTCCCCAATTATGCTAATACTTGTGAAAAAAAAATTGTGAGAGAAAATATTTGATTCAAGGTAAACTGAGTTCAAGGTTAGGCTAAGGAACAGATGAGCTGTACAGGAAGTAAGTGTCTGTACACAGCAAAAAAAAGTGAGGAGTTAAGCAGCCACATAAGCTAAGTAGAGTCCAGAGATCACATGTTGTCTGTCTTGTGTGGTATTAATCATTCTGCTGACCAAGGGCTGCTCTGGAGGGTCTGAGGAGTCATAGATCAGCGCTCACACTTATCCGCAAGTCATTATACATACAGAGGGTGAGACAGTGGAAACATGTCAGATGTCTGTATAGAGGTTTGGGCCCAATGATTCTATAATATTTTACTGCAAGTATTTCCTTAAGTGTCGGTTATCTGTTAGACTTAAGGGTTTTTCCATTTAAGCTAAACTTCCAAAAGATCATTTTTCAATCAAACACAGTGGGTGAAACTGTGAGATAAACACATCACTTCCTGTGCAGTGGAGAAGCTTTCCTAAGAAGAAGGATGACAGCATATTACATTGACTAAAAAGGAAAAAAAGATTATAACTCAAAACACATGATAGCAAAGTTCAGTACCTTCTTTGACTTGCATCAGACAGCAAAACCGGAAAACCGGTCAGCAGTACTCACTTCCACTGAGGAAGGCTTGCCTGTTTTTTATATTTTATGCATTAATCAAAATAATTTAAAATAGAAATGAAGTATGCTTTAATATTTTTCTGCTTTGACTGTCATATTCCAATGGTTCTGCTCACAGAAATGCTAAGTGGATATGTGTACTTTCCCAATCTACGTAATTACTTTTCCTGGAATATATTGTGATTTTGAAACAGTGATGTCAGCCTTCATTACATATTGCCTTTGCTTTATAGAACTAATGGTCCTGTTTGTTTGTAAAGCTATTCTAGTATGGCCGATGCCACTGAAAACATTTCATAGCTTGTTGCACCTTTCATCTGCTATTAACTCATTGTGTTTGTGCTCCAGACTGACAACACCAAAACAATGCCACTGAGTATAAAACTGTGAGCGACAGCGTCCCAGCCCAAGAGGTCAAACAAGTCAACTGCACACCAGCAAAATGGACTAGAGCTGAAGTAAACAAGTGGTCTGTGAAGAAAATGAGACAGTAGGCACAGAGCCAAATACTTTTCTCGCGAAACAAAGCCTTACGCACTGGTGAATATTAGACTTACATTTTACAGTTGGACAAAAAAAAATTCCAGGGGATGTTGTTCTGTGTTTGCTCGATGTGCCATACAAACCCGAAAGGCAAAATGCTCATATTCCTTTTTTTTTTTCTTTTCACTACAGACGTATTCATTTGTTCTATTTAGATGTGCATATTCCTTTGCCATGGTGTTGTGCCTTACACAACATCTACACAGCCTGTGGAGCAAGCACAGTACATTAGCAGAGCAGCAGCAGCGTGATCTGTTACAGACTGATTAAAATAGAAGTGTATGTATTCCATTGGATGCACATGAGATGGACGCCTCCTGTGTAGACTATTAGTGGGAGACCTAAATGCGATGGACCCTTAATTAATTTTATTAGTTACACCTTTGACTTACTTACGATGACAATTAAAAAGGCAAAAGAGTTTGTTTTTAAGCCACTGGTGCTCCAAAATCACTTGATGCAGCTTTAAAGCCAAAAGCCACCTTGCTTCTTTAGGGATTATGTTCATCAACTTTTTTCTAAACAAGGTTCTTTATCTTCAAAGGGGGACAAATACAGTTAAGTACACTCGACTCTGCCGGTTTGGCTCCATAGACCTGTTAGTATATGCTTCCTTGTGCCTTGTACTTTTGTTTTCTTTCCTAGTCTTTTGTTTGTGCACCACAGTATATGATTTCATTTCTTTTAGCTAGACTTAGTAAAGCACATTGAAACATGCTTTAGAGATGAAATTTTCCTGATTCATATCTGCAGAAGTCATAAATAGAACTAAAACATCTAACTAAAAGAAATATTCATAACTTAAAGCTCCAGCGAGCATTGATATTTCCTGTGGAGAGAAGCTAGTATGTAACCCTTTATTTCCAATCTGTTTACTGCATTACAGGCGCCCAGTCACCACCCACTGGCCAGACGGGCCAAGATGAGCAATGTCTCAGACGTTCAGTTCGGTCATGACAATACTGCGCCAGACTCCACTTGTTGTACATGTAGATAACTATTGTTTAGCTGTGCAGAGATCAGACATTCCAGTTTGTTGTGTATTCTCAGAGAGACACATTGTGGTGATGCACATGTGCATTTGTTTTTGGACTCTTAAGGAAGGCTTATCATTTACAGTAGTGGCTGTGCTTTTTAAAAACAAGAAATGAACAGGGAAGTGAGAGAACATATCTTTGGAGAAATGGTCAAATCACAGTATGTGAAGTTAGTATGAAATGTTCACAACAATCCACCACTTTAACCGTAATGATCCTGTACGGCTGCCTCTCATCACGTTGTCACCTAAGTTAAAACAAAATTCTTAGACCTTTTATGGTTAGTGGAGCTATCACGTTAGACACAGCGATGGCACTGCAATGAGTTGTCACAGTTTTACAGTGAGAAAACATATCTTTCTTACATGCCTCCTCAGCTATTATTGTTTCTCCTTCCAGCATTGAAGGTTACAGGAATATTTTGTACTGCAGCTCTAAACCTCACTCGCCCCAATTGGTTGTTGCTGTTGGTGTTTTAGGAATTTAAACTTGGACATGAAGTAACTAAATCACTATGTGAATTATATGTCTTTTAATGTAAAACATTCATTGTTGTTGTCATTGAGCTTGTTTTGTGAGCTGTGCTACAATTAGCTAGGAGCTGAATGAGGAGCCAGCTGTCTGGCTGCTGTGCATAAGAGTTGCACTGTGTGTGTTATTGCATTTACCCTCTACTATCTGCAAAGCATGCCTGCTATGTGTCTGTCTATTTAGGGAAGTCATGTGCGACTGCAGGAGCAAATTCTCTGAAGCCGTAATGCGCATAACTGTGTGTTTTCCATATTTGCATAGTGTACAGTAAGTGTCGGCATGTGGAATACTACTTGAGCATGAAAGAAATTTGATGAAATAAAAGTCAAATGGGTGACCGAGTTGGGTCAAGTTCCCACTGCGAGGCAAAACCCACAAAGCCCCAGAGGGAACAACCCAGACACTAATTAAAAACCTTCTTTTATGTCTGTATTTGTGCATGCACACCCACATGTATACCTAAACGAGGGCAGCAGATGTACATGTTCATGTGCTCGTCCGTGGCTTTTTTTTAATGTCTTGGATTATGTTTTTCAATTTGGAGAATATTAGAGTATATTAAGTGCTCCAGACTGGGTGTATACAGTCAGTGTGTTTGAAATTCAGTAACAGCAGTTATAGTGTTTTTTATTATATTAAGTTCAGAGATGGGGGGGTACCCCATTACAAGTCAATGTTCTACATATTTCTAAAGTATTAGCAGCAAAATGTACTGACAGGCTTCTGTCAGTGTAATATCAGTGGGTTATTGTTACTGACGCCTTAATAGATGTTTATGTTGTGGCAGGTCAAAGGCGAGCTAATTTTAACTACTTTATACACTGTTCGGTAGCTTAAACTAAAGCAATGCATTACATTTTATAAGCTCATCTAATTATAGCAGTTAGATAAATGCAAGGAGGTAAAAAGTGCAATATCAATTATTATATGGGAAAACAGATTGTGAGCCGTGTAACTTGAGAGAAGTGGAAAGTGAGTCCAGTTGAACTGTGTATACTATGATGATTAAAGATTAATCAGCACTTTAGAGGTGTTTAAGCCTGGAAAAGTAAGTTAGATGGACAATTTAATTAGTATTTTTCTGATTTCTCCAGGATTGTACAGTCTTATGTTTTTTTTCTTTTCATTGTTGTAGACAATGATGGTATGAAAATGTGATGATTATTTAAATTGGTTTTATTTGTGTTTTGGACTTTTATGGTAGTATTGTTTGAAAATGTGCAGCATTCCAACAATTTTATTTGTCAATCGATTGATTAGTTGACTCATTGTTTCAGCTATAGCGGTGTCTTGTAACCCATGATGCGCTGAGCATAGTTGTAAAGGATTTATTCAGATGAAGTGGCATAAAGTGGAATTACTCAAGTAAAAAGTGTTTTACCTGTATCTTAAATTTAATACTGAGTACAGAATTAGAGAGTATACCTTGTTGCATTCCACCATTAATTCACTTTCATTTAATTGCATTTCCTTGAACAGAGATTTCTCTTACTGCCTTTTCTCAGTAAAACAACAAACCTCATGCCATTAATTGCCATGCTGTGTGTGTGTGCGTGTGTGTGAGACAGTGTGATTTGGGGGGGGGGGCTGCTAAAATAATGCTCTGGCTGTCCTGATATCCCACAATTCTACTCTCAGCTGCATAGTGGAGTTTGATAGGCTGGTTGAGAGGGGGAACTGCAGCAGGGTAGCACCGCTGTCAGGAAACTGAAGCCCACTACGAATGCAACTCGCATGACCGGCTGAACGAGGACGGTTACCTGGTAATAATCCTTTCCTTTACTGCTCTTTCTCTGCTAATCTCACTCTTATGCTGTTTTACAACAGATGCACACTTCCCGGTTTGTACAATTGTTTGTATTATTTAATTTCTTGGCTGTCTGACCACAGCAACACCCGCGGCCGATGACAGATAATTAACATTAAAATGCACTTCTACTCTATTCTCCCAGGCAGAAAAGTCGAGTGGACGTGGCTAACTGTGTCAAACATTGGTCATAACCTCTCTTATCCCGCTGTTTTGCATTGTAGTCTCTCGGTGTTACCTCGGCAGAACATTTTAGCGACAGGCTGATGTTGTTTTTTGTTGTTGAAAGGGCTGCTTTTGAAGCTAAAAGTCAAGGCTTGGTCGGATATTTTCAAAGACACAAACCGCTTAAGGTACAGTAAACGTCAGGCTAACGTGCTCTAGTTTCGAGGCGGAAAGTGGGTGAAAACAAAACGATAGAGATGCTTTTTCCGACCTTTGAATTACGCGTTTAGTACATTAGTAATGACAACGCTGAGTCATTGGCAGACACGGTAACATTTTAGCACAGTTTATGGTTTGAAATCGCTACATTGTCGGAGGTCGAGACGACATACTTGGGTGTTTTTGATCTGCAGTGCGGTAGGCGTGGTTAAGAGCAGGGTGACACGGTCTGGATCCTCTTTTTAGCATCCTCACATCCTTGGAAGACACGGATCGCAATGGCTGAAGACTGGCCTTGACAATTTAATTAAGATGCACAGTAAGCTGTTGTTGCAGCAGCATTGAAAAGGCAGCAACGTTGATGGCCTTGTTTGCAGGCTTTCATAGTTCATTCATTGAGAGTGTACATTTGATCACAGTCTGCATTAGCTTAAACTTGTTAACAGGGATGGAAGATTAGATCTTTATGCCCCACATTTGCTTAAAAACTTATTACATGTCTTAATGTATTTGATGAAGATCAAGAACTATTTGCAAAACCCAGGTCCTGCAGGAATAATGTGGTGTTAGAGGGATAAACTACCAAGTCAGTTCAAATCCACTTTAGTTTTATAGCCCAAATTTGTCTCACAGGGCTTTAAGATTTCTACAACATACCACTCCCTCTATCCTGAGGTCCTTGATAAGGAAAAACTACTAATGACACGATTAAGTCGCTGTAAACTTACTACTGAGCACCACAGAC
This sequence comes from Micropterus dolomieu, assembly GCF_021292245.1. Lineage (NCBI taxonomy): Eukaryota > Metazoa > Chordata > Actinopteri > Centrarchiformes > Centrarchidae > Micropterus > Micropterus dolomieu. The sequence continues at coordinate 8,263,230 of NC_060155.1, read as the reverse complement.
ACACAACGGGGTCATGTAAAGGTAACTGTAACAGCCTCTTTTCATAGTTTTTGTCTGTAAAATGTCAACAAGGGTGATTAGATTTGCTTTTTGGATGGCGGAATAGGCCATAAGTTAAGGCAATATAGAGGTAAAATGATATGTCCATTAGTCATGCAACAGAAAATGAATTATCTTTTTTGATAATTCATCATTTATGTCATTATTTCAAAAAAAGCAGAAATGTCTTAAAATATGCTTAAATGTGTTTATTAGCTAGTTTTATTTGTCTTCTATGATTGAATTGGACTGTAGGTTGGACAAAACAAGCAATTTTATATATGTTAACATGTCACCTGGGAAATTGAGATAAAAATTCATTGCAGCTCTATTTCAATATGTCCCTGTGGCTGGACTAGCATATTTTCGAATGTGCATACACTGTCCAAAATAATTATCAAAGATGAGTGTGGTGTAGACATGTCCCAGCTGATGTCAACAACCCCAAAGGCTCTCCTGCAGACATTACTTGTAATCGAGTTACAGCTGATTTACTGATTACCTATAGCTAATCTCATAAAATGCTCAGCCACTGTATAAGAAGTCATTAGCTCTTTATCAAGCTACCAAGATTTAGTTCTAATCTTTTACATTACCAGAGAATTTCCCCTTTTGTCAAAAGGAGCTGTGCAACTGGATTGAAAGCTACTCCAGCATACATGTATTTCAGGAATCGTTTCCATGTCAGACACATTAGTGATGATTTTGCCAGGCTTTTTAATCAAAACCAACCCTGGCCTTAAGCGACCGTACACCAACAAAAACACACTGATCGTGTCTCATGATGAAGTGCACAGTCAAGTTGGGATAGCAACAGATTAATTGGTCTGTCTGTTGTATCCATAAATGTCTTACTGCTAGACACCGTAATGCCAAGAATGTAAACGCAGCAAGCTGACAGGATTTATGGCCTCTTCAGCAAAAAAATACACTCTGCTTGGAGTCACCTTCATGTTACCAGTCTGCCTTTCCCCAAATTCTGCTGTTGGGGTGTGGAGTGTCTCATTAAATTTAGTCTATAAGGGTTCAACTAAAAGATCTTTACAAATGAATGTGAGGACTGGATAAAAAGCCTTTGAAACAGTTACTAAATTATGAAAAAAATCAAATGCGCAAAGACATTTTTGTTTCAACTGTTATAAGACTGTTTTCATGGAAGTCACAGAAAATAATCTCCAACATTTTAGCAGTGGATGATATGAATGGTTTATACATTCAGTTGCCAGTTTATTAGGTACACCTAGTGAACACTAATGCAGTCGTATACTGCAGTAAATCCTAATTCCATGATGTTACAATGTTCTGTTTTTGATGAAACAGTTTTAGAGTTGTTGACTTCATGGCAATTTCTGTTATGTTGTCCACAACATTTAAATCAAGGAGGATAGGCTAAATAACACATTAACATGAAAAAAACAGTTTCACGAAAAGCTAAACCTTCATGAAGAGGGGGATATCTTGCAGGACCGTTTTATTAGACTGCATTATTTTTAGCCAGGTACAACTAGCAACTGGGTATCTGCCAAATGTTCCTTGATCCCAACACTGTTTACAATAATAAAGAAACAAAATCAATATCACAAAGCATCAGTCTTTAGATGTTTTGGTGAGTCACTGATGTTACAGTTTTTGACATTTTGTAGCTTACTAGGAACTTTTTTTAGACTGTTGTTTTTAGAGGTTGATTGAATAGTAGTTACCAGAACTGTCCTTACACTTTGTGTTTGTGCTGCACCAGAGCTGGAGAGTGCTCTGGCTGAACCCACTGAGGTAGAAAACGGATCTGGGTTGTTTAAATTTCTCGAATTTTTAAGGGCAGGACTGAACTGTGCTAAGCTGTGAAGTGTTATTGAGGAACATTTTGTACATGTCTTATGCCCAATTCGACTTTCTGCCAAAATTTCTATCATTAGTTTGTAAGCTAGGTCAATCACTTGTTGTTATTGTTTCTCAGTGAAAAACAGGAAGAGTCTCACTCGAGTGTAAGACTAACAATTAGTTCCTCATGTTGCATTTAACATAATTTTAGGTGGACTGATGATCAGGTACAGACATGGTGGATGGTGTCATATTGTTGCCTGCTCTTCTGCTGTCCCTTCCAGTCTTTCTTGTTTTACCTGTATTTACTCTGAGCTCTTTGGGGACGATGCTGGACAGCATATTTGGCAAAAGTTGGCAAAACTAGCAAATCCTCACAATGGAGAATTTGGAACCATCAAATTAATGCAGTTTTTGCTTTTTTATGAAAATCTTTAATTCCTCGCTTATCAAAACTGCATTTTCTTCAAAAAAGTGTCTTCCCCAGAGTAATGCCAAGATGCTGTTATTGTGATAGTAAAACCTCTCACCAGCTGTTACCATTACTGGTGAATGCAGAGCTGAACCTAATGTTGCATCTATTATAAGTCACTGCAGTTTGCAGTTGTAGTATTCCCTGAATGCCTTAAATCTAATGTAAATGTTACACGACAATACATTGGGAAATTGACATGCTTATCTATAATAGAACATCACATTCTTGACATGTCAATAATTTTGTTTGTTGTTTGGAAGCCAGGATAGTTGAAAGCACACACTGGGGATGTGTGACCCCTCAGCAGAGGTGTCTCGTTTGAGTGGTCAGACCAGCTACACGGTATCCTGTTACTGCAGCTGGGTTTGTGTGTGACAGCTGTCAGCCCTGCAGTCGTGTAGAGGGGTCTCATCATATACAGCAGGCCTACTCGGGATGGGCCTTGACGTGTCAAAAAACGCCAACCATTTCTCTCGTGTAACCTCCATAAGCCTCTGGGGGGCGTATGGGTATGGGGGCAGGGGTTGCAGGGATGGGCCCAGCTGTGGTGTACTCCGGCTAATGGCACTCAGCACAGATGGCAGTTCCTCATCCTCGTGTGTGTGTGTGTGTGTGTGTGTGTGTGTGTGTGTGTGTGTGTGTGTGTGTGTGTGTGTGTGTGTGTGTGTGCGCCATTTTCCAACAGTATGCATTACAATCACAAATGGACCTTAAAATGGGAGTTTGCATGGACAAGGCAGCACCGCAGCATTTAGTGTCAGTGATCAATTATATATTGTAGATACATACTGATTAAGCCTCTGCTGAACTTTTAGCATGGACATGATGAATATCCACTCCAGTCGGTTATCTCGGCAGTCCATCTGAATGTGATTTAATTTCTGATTGGTTTGTTTTTTGTTTAGTGGCAGACTGCGGGTTTGATTAACTGTGGGTTAGTTTGATTTAAATTTGGAAGAAGAGATGTCATTGTTCATCCGAGGAAGTTTTGTTTCTGGAGGAAGACAAGTAGCTTAATGAATTCTGCTTGTCCCTTCTTAGAAGTCACATCACTGAGAACATCCGTTTTTATCTGCAGGCACAATTGAGGAAAACTTGTGCTTTCTATCTGACAGTGACAGAATTGCTGTATTAAAGTGGTTGTCTTGGAGATAACTTTGATGACATCATTGACACCAGATGCTCATAGTTGTATTGTTGTTCTGCATTTTCTGTAGGCAAGGTTTTAGTTTCTTTCTTTTCTCTGCATTCTTTTCTTTAGTCTGTTCAATCATGGTGGCTGTCGCAGTTCATGTTTAGAGCTGAGTTCTTCTTTTTATTAATTCTTCAGATTTACTGATTCAACAAACATATGCTTTACCTTCTGTTGGGCTTCCATTTTGGAGCCGGTACCCAGTAAAATACTCAGATTCATTAAGCTCCAACACTAATTAATCTGTTATCAAACACTCGTTTTCTTTTTTTCTTTTTTATATCAGCAAAGAGCATTGGAAAACATAGCGGGAGCAGCTTCTCATTTATAGTGCAACTATCAACTGCAGTGTCTCTGTTATCTTAGCCAACAAAAGGTTATTAGATATCTTTGAGTTGTTGGTACTTTAACCTTTAGTTACTTGCAAATGTTTGAAAGATAAAGCCCAGAAGAGACTTGAAAGGTTTAGGATTTGATAAGTGGATATGAATCTTATAAAATTCGAGCAAACCCCATACCTACTTTCTGTCTGACTGAAGATTGTCCTGCTGAACAGCAGCTGTTTCTGACCACAAAAGTAAAAGCTTTCATGACCTGAGAGGTTGATTAATCAGCAATAGGGCAGCAAAGCACCTGTTTTATTAATTTGAAAGTGTGAAAGATAATTAAATTTAAGTTGGGCTTGGCGATATGGCCAAAAATGTATCACACAAAGAAAGTTCATATCATTCAATTATAATGATAAATGTCAAATCATGATTTCTTTCGAGTTTAAAGGCTGATTTTTGCTCCTGAGTGAAAGTTGAAGAAAGCATATGGTTAATTCTAGTTATGGTCAGAAACATATGCATGAGTGAAATTAAGTAAAATCTTTTTTTCAGTCCCTTTTCCTCAACAAAATAAATATCCTAATAGAAAAATGAAGTGCGGATTTGTTTGTGATTCAAATGAATTCAGTCAAAACATTTATTGAACGTTTGTTATATTTGTAATGAAGAAAATTATATTGCTATAATTATCATTATTGTTTTATTGCCCAGCCCAAGATTTAAGTGACTTTGCATTTGCCTTGAGCTGAATCTTATATATTATACTAGTATGATAAAGCTATATTTGCGCAATAATCAGCCGCTCCTGTATACCAGCAGTAATCCAGGGCACTAACTGAGTTGTGAATACAACTTTCTGAATGGGTAATGTATGTGCCAGTCCATGGTGAGGGCCATACACAAGGCTACTGTGTGTGCCGTTGTGTGGCCCTGTGAAGAGTGCCTGTCACCAGTGACTGAACGTATTCTTCCTCCATTTCTATGGTGCTAAGATGTTCCTCTCCTCTCTTCCTACCATGGTTCCTGTTTCCAAGCGGGGTTAAGAGAAGCAAAGGTTAGCTGCGCAGCTATCATCTGTCACCCAATTACTGAGCCGTTCCTCAACACATGACACAACATTGTAGCGGAGATGTTATCTTCACTTTGGAAGACATGCTCCTAAAAGCCAGGGTTGGAATTTGGATCTTCGATCACATTGTCGCTACTCGGGCCTGTAATCTAGATTTGGTAATCTTAACGGCCTTTTTTATAACACCTGAAGTTAATAAAGTTGACCATTAGAAAGAGTTTGATCAGTGTTCAGAAGGTCATCCACTTGTCAGGAGTTCCCGTACACGGTCTTCGAGTCTGCGGTGCATGGAGTTCACGTGAACAGTGTCAGGATTGCTTTACATCAAGCATAGGTCTCTGGACTTCATGCACTGCTGCAGTTTTGGGCTTTTTAATCATTAACCGCTGCAGTTTTCTGGACCTTTGCTTCATGCTTACTCCTCCCAATGAAAGGCATCTCCGGTTTGAGGAAAGTGGCGCCTCCTTCACAAGGGCCCCCGCTCCAGACCACGCATCCCTTCAACCAACTGGAGATGTGCCGTGACTTGAGTCATCTCCCACACTGTATCCTCATCAACTTGATGAGTCACTTTCTCTTGCCACTAGTGTCATACCTCCATGCTATCGTATGCCACCTCAACAGCGTTTTCAACCTCTGTTTGTTACTGAGCTGACTGAGCATCTCAGAAGGATGACCATAAAGCCTGACCACTCCGTCGGTGCACCCTCGGACAGAGAACCCACACCAGAATACTCAGAGCCGTATGCTCTTCCTTGCGGACCACCTGCTCGCTTTATAATTTTGCGTTCAGGGATGTGACTTCTACGAAAGCAAAGGCAGAAATGGCACAAACTCCCAAATATTTATGTCCCAAAATAACTGTCTTCCAAGTACAGATGTTCTGCTGTTTTGAGTGAACATCATTCTGATCCATGTAAAGACAACAACTCTTAATCCTGAAGTGTTGTTTGTTACTTGGCAAAGCTTGATTTGGCTTTATATTGTAATCCTAACTAATTCCATAGAGATTTAAACCCACTGCTCATTAGCACAGATAAGTTACCCTGTGGTGTTACTTAAGAAATGTATGATTCTGCAGTATGACACACAGTAACACCAAGTGATATTGTATCAAGCCGTTATTCTTGTTTGTGGAACCTATGCACTTTTATCACACCTATGGGGCTTTATCGAAGACAGTTAAATCAATAATTTCAGTTTAGCAAGTATTTATTTGAAATAAAGCACTTGTCACCAAGTGTAAAACAAGCAAAACAACACAGAGGCATGATATGAGCCTGCCAGTACTGTTCACAGCAAGATACGTGGAGTTAGGCGTGTGGGACAAATTTAGCCCTAAGTTTTCTGAATGAGACAGGTTTGTTGTAAAAAATAAATAAATAAATTGTAAAATATCTTTTCCCCTGAGAATGTGAATTCTTGCTTCTGGCATTTCAATAGAATCAATACCTGGTGGCCTTCTTTTTGTTTAGAGCCGTAGTTCTCAATAATAGTTTTCTTTTTCTTTTTTTTTATTCAACAGTTTTGGGGATCACCTCAGCCCAGAGTGTTGCATATGTTGATTCAGAGGCTGCTGTCTCCGGCCACGGTTGAAAGTCAGAGTTCCCCCCCCTGAATCCTCCCACCCCGGGAGTAAACACAGCCCTATAAATAGAGCTCAGGGAGAAGCAGGCCAACAGCAGAATGACAGGCATCCGTACTACAAACCCCAGACTCTCTGATTCAGAGGGCCAGTGTGCTGTCCACACCCCAATGTCAAAGCCTGGTGGTACAGTTAGCACAGGGGCCCCCAGTGTGATCCGTCCTGTCTGTCATCTTTGTTTAGCAAAACCGGCCATTAGATGTTTCCTCTCATTACCCAGTTTTAGTCCCTTGGGACCACATCTGTCACTGGTATGCTGCTATTCACATCGGGAGAAGGTCAGAATATGAAAGACATGTACTTGTGCAGTTCAGATACTTTGGATGGTTGTCTGAGAAAGGGGGGGGGGGGTGATGTTTCAGCTTGATTGATTGTTTTACAGCTGAAACAATAAGTTAATTAATCTATTCTATCTAGAATCTATTGTCTTCCCATCAACAGAAAATAAATAATCTGCTACTTCGCTAATTGATAGGTCATTTTTTAAGCCTTTGTGCTGAATACTCCCTGGCTGCAGCTTCTCCAGTGTGAGGATTTGCTGCTTTCCTCAGTTTATTATGCCATAACCTAAATGGATTTAGGTTTTGGACTTTTGGTCAGACAAAACAAGATGTTTCAAGACATCCCCTTGGGTTAGGGGATGTCTAACCCAAGGAAACCATAATGGACATTTTGAACTTGATTTAGAGTAATATTTAATCAATAATAATTAATTACAGAAATAACCCTCAGATTCATCTATAATGAAAATAATCATTAGTTGCTGGTAAATAACAAATACCTTTTTAGCAAGTGTTTATAATTTTATATTTATATATAATTTATATTTTTATTATATTAATCGATTGATCCATTACTATTTGAACAGTTGACTGAATTCCCTAGATATATACAGTAGATACTTTTACCAGAGGGTGAGACTACAGCTGCAACAGTTAGTCAAGTATTCCATTACAATCTACATAAAATTTTATAGTTTTATTGTTTTCCAACAAAGCTGCCAAACATTTTTTTATTCCAGCTTCTCCAGTGTGAGCAGTTGCTGCTTTTCTCTTTTGTAAACTAAATATCCAATATCTTTTGCATTTTGGACAAAACGAGACGTATGCGTTTGTTGGGGAAAATTGTAACAATAATCCTTATTTGCAGCCTATGGTGAGAATTGTTTTAACCAGTTTATATGTAAATGCATGCAGTAAATTGTAGAAATTGTGGATGTCAAAGCACCAGCAGCCTAAGCACTTTCCATTATCAGCCACTGACACTCCTGAGATTATTGAGAACGGAACTCTGGTGTGCACCTGAGCCACTTAGATTAACTTTTTATTCTGCTGTCAAACAATATCCACATCTCTGCATTTGCATCATATTACACAGGTCTGAAAAGTGACAGTAGATCAATTCAAAGCAAGTCAGCTGACTCATCTGGTTTTCCCCTTCACTTTCCTCTTTCCGCCACTCCAGTGTGATTTACCATGACAACTGAATCAGGCGCAGACTCGGAGGCCAAGCAGGCGCAGGAGAACAAGGCAGCAGCCGAACACACCTCGCCTCAGAACCAGCCGGAGCAGCTTCCCGCCGCCGCCGGACACAGCACCCCGGCCAGGAAAGAACAGGTCAGCATCTTCATAACCATAGTTGCCCCTGCTGAATTGGGCCTACACTGAGCCAGAATTCAGTAACTATTAACTTTTAACAAACATTTCCATATGTTATCATGCTTATAAAAATAAGGTACTTTAGTAATTTAACTGAGGTTTTTTTATGGTGTAAACACTTTACATATTGCTTTAGATCAAGATTGAATTTTAAACAAACTTACGCACTATTCATCCCACTACTGAATGGTGTCTTTGTGTGAAAAATGGAAATGAACAAAAAATAAATGCTGACGACATGACCTCAGTGTTCTCAGTGGCCATTATAGCCCACATCAAATGTGCTTTTGAATTGGAAATGTGATGAAACACAGATTGAGAAACACCCAACAATGTGTAGATGTTTTTATTCCCAGCATTACATCAGCTGTTTGTACAAATTAACACAGCTTTACACAGCTGTGGGAAGAATAAGTAAATTGAGCTATATAATATTATTTTATAGAAGAGTGAGAGACCTCCAGTTCAGTGTCTTTTTTAAAACCAGCGATCTCTGAATGTAGCCGGCAGCCTGTCCATTTTATCTCTGAGAAAGTAGCTACTGATGTTATCTGAACAGTAAGTGCTTGTCTGCAGATTTGGGGCCAAACAGCCTTCTGGGCTTGCTAATTAATCGATGTACAGATTGAATTTCCAGTTCTTCCTAACTGCAGGGGGACTGTTTCAAACTGAAGGCAGATTCCTGCTTATTCTCTAATTTACTAGTTGAAAGAAAGCAGTGTGACAAGCTGTACAAGCAAACAGACTCTGTCTTTAATATGTGTCACAGGGCCAAATTGTTGGCACCCGCAAAATTGTTACTAATATAGTTCAAGGTATCACCCAAACAAAACACTTACATATGAAGTTGAATTACCTGCACTAGCATGACACCACACCACCATTGACCTGTGGATGGCTGATAAACTAGAGAGCAGAAAATAATATCAAGATCCAAATGAAAAAAAACAAGTTTGTAAGAGGATTAGCTCTGAGCCATCCTGTCTTATTGTATTTACAATTACGTGGCATTTTAGGCTTGTTGCTGGTGCCTTTATCTGAGAATGTAGAAAAAGATAAATACTGGATTAAGTTAACATTTGTAGATTTCTGCTTTTTACAAGCAGCCAATATTAAGGAGATCAGAATGTCGAAGTCACCACTGCCAGATGTGGACATGCAGAGAAAAGCAGAGATGCTTCTTATGATTGGCCTTTGCTGTGATTAAATAGCAATAAACGGATTAAACTGATGCCGAAATAACTACAACATGATGCAGATTTGTTAAACATATGAATTCATGCTTTGTCAGGTCTGTCAGCAAGACAGCAGGACAACAACTTCTAAAATGTTTGTTTTCTGAATGGAGTTTGGATCAATCAGGGCTACGCTATGCTAACTTGGACACAGTAAAGGACAGTAATAGCTGGAATAAAGTTACAGATACATGTTTTCTGAACTCACCAGGTAGTTCAACCTCCTCGCTTTCTTTTCTCCAAGTAATGTCCAGTTTTTATATAAATATGAAGTCGTAGTCCGACAGAGCTAACGACGCTAACAACAACACTGGAACCGGATGTGCACGGTAGCTAGCTGCTGAGAAGCTCGAGTGAAGACAAATCAACGTTGTAATCCCAAAAACTAAAGTAAAAAGCTAATTTAATAAAAGCAATTAACTCCGAGCTCCTCCCGCGAGTAAACGGCGTAGTTGTCAGAGCAGAATCCGACTGACTACGGGTGTTTATTTGTCCAATGGTTGCAGCACTGCTTCCTGCAACTTTCTCACAAATTCCTTCACGTTACCCCGCCCAACAGGAAATCGCGGCTCTACTCATCTTTGCATTGACTTTGTATGTAAACTCACCGCCCCAAACGCTCACTTCGCTTTTGATCTGAAAGCACCATAAGAAAATGTAATTTTTTAATGTTAGTTAAAATTAACATGAATTCATACCCTGAAGATTTTGACATGTGTATGCTGAGCCCGACCGAAAGGAGATTTTTAAGACTGATACCGATTTCGATATTTGAGGATTTTAAAATCCGATTCATTGGCCAGTATTCTTTTTTCCATTCTTTTTAGAAACTAATAACATAAACAAAGATTTTATTAATAACATTTGTTGTTATTAGACCTCACCAATATAACAATGTTGAACAAAAGTACAACAAAATATGTTAAAGTTTTGATAAATAAGAGTCAAAACTACAGAAAGATTTATAGATTAGATCCATTATAAACTATAGAGTACTACTATGAACATTAAAGGAAATAGTGTATGTAGTCAATTGTGTGGGCCTGTCAAACAGAAACTATAAATAAAAAAATGCTAATGTACAACTACTAGTAGTATTAATAATAATAGCATATATTATTCATGTCATTACAATTATAATGATAAATAGCGCTCTCCTACATAGGCAACATATTTTTGTCTTCCAGAAGTTATTACCTTACACATAATCTGCCACAATGACTATTTTCAATATAGCATATTCACATGTAGTTTATCCCTTTACCAGCACTGTAACTAAAGCTACGATACAGTGACCCAGAGGAAACGCTGCTCTTGAATGCATCTATTAAAACATGACTGTCTACAACGAGGACCTGCAACTTTTAGATTTCGCACTAATGTTGAACATTTCATAGTGGAGCTATAAAACTTTTTTTTATTTTATTTTTTTATTTTTTTGGCAGGAAGCCGTGTTAATACTTGTCCCCTCTGGTTTAATTGTTTGTGACGCGGCGACTGTAACTACACACATGTGGCTCGCAGATATATTGAGAATACGTTAAACACTATAGTTTAAACACTCATTCATGTTGTCGCTCTTCCACTGATAAATATGGCGTTAGCTTTGTCGCTAATTTAATTTAACCATGTGTGGCATTTGCTACTGTAAGTGTTAAAAATATTTAGAAGTGATGAACTAGGGTGAAATGATGGGAACCATTCCATAGAACTGCCGCACTGTTTCAGAAATAAATCTACAATCAAGTATGTGAGCAACGAAGCCTCCAACTTTCAACTACTATAACATACACACTGCTGTGACCCGGGAGGAAACCGGGAGAGGGCCAATAAAAGCAGGTGGGTTAGCAAGTCATGACTGTATTCAGGAGAGGAGAAGTGATGAGGGCTATTTAGTATTTGTCATGCATGCACCGGTAACACAGCCCTCTCCCTTGTTTATGCATGCTTTGTAGATTCTTAAGAGATTCTTTTGTTTTGCATTGCAGAGCGCATCTGTTGATTTTTTAATTGTCATAAATCGGCTGTTATAAACGCAGATACCAATTTAACTGCAATTAGCTTGTATCGGCCGATAATATCTGCATAACGATAAATCGGTCGGGCTCTATACTGAGGTAACAATCCCATTAATGGTCCTTGTTCTATTAGGGCCCCATGGCCATAACGACAGTAATGGATTTCTAGTATTTTTGCATGAATGGGATGCATTGTAGTTTGACAATACTACACACAATTGATCTACAGTGGGGGAAATAAGTATTTGACCCCTTGCTGATTTTGCAGGTTTGCCCACTTACAAAGAATGCAACAATCTACAATTTTAATCATATGTACATTCTAACAGTGAAAGACAGAATCCCAAAGAAAATCCCAGAAAATCACATCATATGAATTTATAAAAATTGATAACCATCTGATGAGGAAAAACAAGTATTTGACCCCCTGGACAAACAGCATGTTAATATTTTGTAGAAAAGCCATTATTGGCCAGCACAGATGTCAAACGGTTTTTATAGTTGGTGACAAGGTTTGTGCACATTTCGGCAGGGATGTTGGCCCACTCCTCCCTGCAGACAGCCTCCAAATCATTCAGGTTCCGAGGTTGTCGCCTGGCAACTCGAATTTTAAGCTCCCTCCA
>NC_060155.1:8181652-8251029 GCF_021292245.1 Micropterus dolomieu | reverse complement strand
GAGGCAGGTGTATTTGATGTAGATAATTGGTTGGGATTGGGGCTGTGTCTTAAAGAAAGACTAACTGGCTTGTAGGAGCCAGAATACTTGCTGTTTGGTAGGGGGTCATATACTTGTTTTTCCTCATCAGATGGTTATCAATTTTTATAAATTCATATGATGTGATTTTCTGGAATTTTCTTTGGGATTCTGTCTTTCACTGTTAGAATGTACATATGATTAAAATTGTAGATTGTTGCATTCTTTGTAAGTGGGCAAACCTGCAAAATCAGCAAGGGGTCAAATACTTTTTTCCCCCACTGTATATTGCCCACTTATGCATGACTTTAAATGACGTTTCTCCTTGATTCACATTTGTTACGTAGTGTTCACAAAAACAAGAGCCAACAGTTACGCTAGCAGCTCTGTGAGGCTGTACTTGGGCAGAGCCTTGCTTTGTGCTAAATTCTAATATTCGCAAGCTAACATGCTCACAATAACAATGTACATAACGTGTAAGCAGCCTCACTGTGTCACACTGAGGATGATGGATGATGCGCTGCCATCATCGGAGCTGTGTGAATTGGCAGGAACAAGGCTGAGAGAAATCGCAGAACTCTTGACAACATGCCGTCAGTCTTTCCTGTGAGACACTTGCTCAGGCTGAGTTATTTCTCTGCTCCAGCAGCGTGCACAATGAATGAAGTAGCCTTAGTTTACGACTGTGATTTTATAAATCTGTGACGCTAATTTACGGTCACACATCATCCGTAAATGTTTAAAATACATCCTTTTGGTAGTTCTTGGAAATTTAATCTAAATCAAATCTAAATTATACTGCCACTTTAATTCTCATTTTCTCCAGAGGTGAAAGTAATTTTCTTGAATGGTTAATCAGTACTTCTCAATGGGCCCACAGGCAGAACTGGTCTATGTGAGCTACATTATATAGGCACACAGAGATGGATATAGCCTGAAGAACGAGATAAGAACATTTTAAAATGAAAATGAAAAGGGCCATTAAATCCACTCTGTCTGTGAGTAAGAAGGAAAAAATGTCTCGAAGCTAAAGGTCTTTTTTTCAGCATGAAGTCAGTCAGGAAGGGCTTTGTTTTCACCGAAGTGGAAAATTGGATTTTCTCTGTTTAAGACAAAATGGCAGTACACCTCCATTTCTTCTCAGTGGGACCTGATTACATTCACTCAGGGTCCCGGTCTCTATTTTTAGATTTTGGACATGTGACAAAACGGGTGGTTTTGTCAAAGACAACTACATTAAGAAACTGACATTTAGGGCGGTCAGAGGCAGTTGGGTAAAGAAATGGTGAGCAGAAGGTATTTTTCATTTCTGGTCTGAGAACTCTTTCAACTACAAAGTGTTATATCATTGACCAGAGGGCCAAAGAAAAGTCCAGTGCAAGAAATATCACAAACATGTGGAAAACCTGTATTTATTTATTCAAATGAATAATTCCGACTCTTTACTGTTAAGTGACACTTGTTTTCTTCCTCTCAGGAGCAGCAGGAGGAGGACCTGGTATCCCACAGGTCATCTACCAGTCGTCTGTCCAGGTCTCCTTTGAGAGGAGTGAAGAAGGTGAAGATCATGCAGTGTAAAGTCACCCTGCTGGACGGCTCCGAATACACACTCAACGTGGAGGTGAGAGACTGCGGGGGGTGGGAGCGGGTCCCTTGTACTTCTTTCATAACACATTTCCTGTTCTGATGCAGGTGCTGCGGGTGGCATTTAAACATCACTTCACTCAGAACAACACTCATTTTGAGATTATATAAACTTCCAAAAGCTTCTTCACTACTTGGTCAATTTAGTTGGTGGCATAGGCATTTAGAAAAGAAACAGTCTTAGCACTGAGATTGTTTTCACTTTTTTGCTATTAAATATGTGCTTAAAGGGAAAAAGCTGTAGTAGTTTAAGTGAAAACTAATATAAGCGCTTTTCACTTTAGATAGTTATTTGAAATCAAACTGTCACTGCTGTATCAATTGGCCTTTCAAATTGCCTTGCAGCAATGCAATAGCACTAAGGACATTTGCATCTGTCTATAATTATAACTATAATTACACCAAGACTGAAGTGGCTAATGTGTGTTTCACTAATTTTATTTAGTGCATGTTTGCAACTTAATTGAGTTTTCACTTCTTTATTTTCAGTGACAGTTTATCTTAAATAAGCTAAAGTCTGAAGGCATATTTGCTAATCTGTTTTACTAAGCTCTGCGTATGCAAAGTAAAATAAGCACTGTCCTTGGCAAAAAGGGTTGAACAGGGTTAATGGAAAAGTTATATTTATTTTGATAAAGAAATAATAATAATAATCTTTATTTGTAGAGCACTTTTCAAAAACAAGTTACAAAGTGCTTTAACAAGTGTAAAGACAATAATACACAAAAGACAATAATATAAAAAACAATACATGATAAAAGCAAGAAAACATTAAAAAAAACTAAAATACACGTTTAAGATAAATATCTATCCATCTATCCATCGTCAACCGCTTATCCTGTATACAGGGTCGCGGGGGGGTGGAGCCAATCCCAGCTGGCATCGGGCGAAAGGCGGGGTACACCCTGGACAGGTCGCCAGTCCATCGCAGTAAGATAAATATAAAATAAGTAAAATAGAATAAAATAAAATGGATTAAATAAAGTAAAATAAAATCGGGAAAGGCTCTCCTATAAAAGTATGTTTTAAGAATGGACTTAAAAGAGTTCACTGACTCAGCCGACCAGATTTCCTCGGGCAGGCTGTTCAAGAGCCTCGCTTTGTTAATGTAACATTTGGCTCCATGTTCCAAAACATTAAAATTATGGTTAATAACCAACTGCAACTTTCATCATTGCATTAATATGTAAAAACAAAAGTGTGCCCTACAAAGGCATTGTATTAATGCGCTGAAAAACACTTTCTGCTGTATCAGTCTTATGATACTTGGCCTGCTGTATTAAAACAGAAATAAACTGTACAATTTTGACAGCCCTTCTTAGAAGTAGGGATTTCATGGATTTCACTGCACATTTACATTTTCATTGTGTCAGATTGCTTTGTGGAAATTCATTTTCCCTCCAAAGCTTCTCTATGTAGTATGGAGAGGAAAAGATGTATTCATATTATGGTTCTTCAATGTTGTTAGTTCTTACTTCAAAGCTCATTTGCTATCCAGAAATAAACCCAATGAGGAAAGGAGAGCCAACAATCAGTAAAATAACGTCTTTGTGTTGTATGAAGCTCGCAATACCGCTAACCCTGCAGTATGGCTTTCATCATAATGTGGAAAAATTAAATATGGAATGTTTTGTGCAGAGAAGAAATAGAGCATGAGTTGGTTGTTAATCGTAATGGGTTAGAATGAGAGAGGAGGGTGAGGGTGTTGGATGGATTCATTATTTTCTGCTCAGGACAATTTGGCAAAAGAGTGATATCAAAAATGTAATGTTTTAAATAGAATTGACCAAGGTTAGAGTTGTATCACCACAGGGTGGTTGGCCAGAATAAGGCAGTGCTAGTTTAACACTCTTTCTCATATGTCTTGTAAGGTTTTGGTGGATTTTACTGCACATTTGCTTCTGTATTGTGACCGATTGCTTTTTAATGTTATTTTTCTTCCCCCCCAAAAGCAGCACTATGTAGCCTTGAGTGGAACACTTACTCTGATTATCTATATTCAGAATTCGGAAATAACCCCTCTGCCGCATGTACAGCCCGCAATCAGTCAAGGAAAATGTGAGTGTCGGAGCTACATAACATAATAGCTTCTTTCTGTCGTCAACAGTCATTCTTTCTCTTGGAACATTAGGAATTCAGGAATAAATCTGAATAGTGAACTTAATTGACATTTCACTCTGACATATTTCCCTCTTAGCAATAGAAAGTTCAGCATTTTCTCAAAGTTATAAGCCTTTCAACTTTGTACATTGTCAAAATGTGTGCAGGCTGAACAAGGAGTACCTGTCCCTCCTCCTCAAATCTCCTTTGAGTAGATTCCTCCTCACCAGGGGTTTGGATAGAGGGATTAGCTGACTGTTTTTGGGGATGAGGTGAGGGCTTCTGACCGTGAAATGAGAGCATTCGTTGGAGGGAATCAGTGTCATTGACTCTGTGTGTTGGCATGATAACTCGACGTCCCACTGTGGCTAAGAAAGGATCGTTAAGGACAGTGATCTGGAAATGGGGGTCAGTCTAGACTTCTTGCCCTTGAGACGGACACAGAAAAGGTTTCTACAGGGCTGTTAATTTAGATGCATTTGCTCTAGGAGATGCACTCTGCACGCTGAAAAATAATTGAAATACAGCAGCACATTGACATTCAAAAAGAAGTGGTACGAATCTTTATGTAACTTACGTGTAATGTGCGTAAAAGTGTTATCCTTCATCTGAATGTAACATAAAAGCCCAACCCAACCTGCTGCTCCATCAATTTAGTACTAAATGTCAATAAAGCTGGGGTGACTTGCAAGACGCAGGTAAAAAAAAAAGTCAAAATAAATACAGTAAAAGCAGAGATACATCCAGACAACCAGATGGTGTCTTTAAACCCTCCCTGCCTGTTAAATGCCGGTATCTTTTAAACTCCATGTAATCAATTTTTTAAGGTAACATGAGGTCTCCAAGCCAAAGTTGAGATAACCTATATTTCAGTCTTATACTTTTATACCACCGTTTTCACAGGCAACAACTTAATGAGTTAATTGTGTTCTCTCAGGCCCATTGTGTTAATATGATAGTTGGAAAATGTAAACATTCTTATTTAGGTTAGATTCTTTAATTATCTAATTTAATATACTTTTAGCATCTGTATAAAATTAGTACTAATAATTGGCCTTTTTTGTGCCTCTAATTATTTCAATTTCAAGAAGCGCATGCTCCTCAGAAAAAAAAGTACCTTCATTATCCTGCAGACAAAGTGTAGGCTGCTATTATTTATTTCATATTACATGACATTCACTACAGTAGACCTTGTACTCTATCCACAACAACACATTTGACTAATCTCTGGTTTGTAACACTGTAGATGCATCACCAGCACACTGTGAATGTGTGTCTAATAGAACGTGTTGAGTATTGAATCATCATGTCCCATCTGTTTACTAGCTTGTAATCTCCCAGTCCTGCCCCCCTGCCAGGATGGCCTGGGCTGAGGCTTCCCTGGCGCAAGTCTCACCACACCTCACTTTGTATAGATGAGGAATACTTAGATCTGACATTGGATTAGAGTTCATTAGAGGGATGTGAGCAGAAATAACAAGTAGTGAAAGAAAGAAAATGCACATGAACTGGAATGATTGAGTTATCTGCAGAAAACCTGAGATGCCTACATGTGTTTCACCTGCAGCTGTACATGTTTTTTTACTGTTTTCTGACACTTCGTAGATTAAATGGTTAACTGAAAAATACAAATGATGACAATATAGTACAAAAATAATTACAGAGTAGAAGATATGAATAAATTAAGGCCTAGAGACAGTTGAGCATCAGTTACTCATCACCGTTGTTCTCATCTGTTTAAGGTCGTGACAGAATCAGGCACCTTTTATAAAAAGCAATAATACAAAGTCACGCTGTGTTGCTCATTGATGCTGTAGGCATGAGTCACACCTGGGTAGTTGGACAATACTCACAATCATAGTAACAATGTCTTACAGTCTATATATATCTAGACTGTACAGTCTACAGTCTAGATATATTATATTCAATGGTCACTGTACGACCTTAACTGAAAAGGTTTCATTCATTAGAATGAAAAGCAAGAGGCGACAAAAAGATGGCTAATTAGTTGTGTGTTTTCTAGAGGAGTCATAGCAACCCACCCGACCAGTCGGGGTGCTTGCTAGAAACTATAAAACATCGGTTGTATAAAAGTGTCTAAACAGCTGAGGGTGAAACACAGCAGACATAAGCTGGGCCATCTTATGGTGTTTGACACAGTAATACAATTGAGGTCAGAGGATCCTCGGATAATTGCCAGGGAGTCCTCTTCCTCCTCCCAATCCCATTTGAAACTGGTCCAGAATGATAAGATTTGACATTTTTATCCCCCTGACCTCGTAGTTTTCCAGCTCAGCTAGATCTCCTCCTGTGGGAAAAATGTCTGTACTAATCGTTTCCTATCATTTCCTGTGACAGAACGACTGAACCTCCTCCACTTCCCTTCAAAGGGTGTTAAGTCTCACTGGAGGGCGATAAAAATCCCACATCTCGCTGTGTTATTTATCATAGGGGATATGTTTTAAAATCCCTCTAGATGCAGAGATTAGATGCACGTCTTTAGGACAATACTCGCTAAATGTTTTAGTGTTCAATCTTTGAATTAGACCTGCAACAATTAGTCAATAGACAGCAAATTGATCTGCAACTATTTTTATAATCAGTTAATTATTAAAGTAATTTTAAGCAAAAAAAACAAAGATTCGCCGGTTTGAGATCCTCCAATGCAAGGATTTGCTGGTTTTGTCTTGTTTATTTATCATTTAAAGTGAATGTCTTCAAGTTTTGGACTGTCATTTAAACAAAACAAGACATCTGATGAAGTCGACAAAGAAGGGTATTTTCACAGTTTTTTGACATTTAGACAAAACAGTTTATCAGTTATTTGAGAAAATTGTCTGCAGATTAATGGATATGAGTTAATAAGTTAGTTGCAGCCCTACTTTTAATACATGGTTGGGTGATGTAAGTTCCAGTTCCTTCATACAGTCATTGTGAATCTCCAAGCTCAGTGCAGCAGCTACTGCTGTTGTTTCTAAATTTAGACGAATATCTTGAAAATGATCAAGACTGATGTTTGTTCTCTTATTTGAGAGAAAATTTCCTTCTGTTTTTATTCTCATACACAACCCCACACACAAAGGAAGATGGGATACTAGTCAGATCAGTCAGGTGCATCTGCTGCACTCCCAACACATTTACTGTTTGCCATAGCCTGTTTGACTATTTGACTACGTCCGATCTAGGGCTGGGCAATAAAACAATAATGATAATTATAGCAATATAATTTACCTCAATAACAATATAATAAATGTTCTGTATATCGTCAATAAATATTTGATTTAATTCATTTGAATCACGAACAAATTAGCACTTAATTTTTATTCTATTAAAATATTTATTTTGTTGAAAAAAGAAGCCTGAAAAAAGATCATATTTGTTGAAAAGATAATAGTTATGAATGTTCTAACTCGGACTTAAGAAGTGATCCACTGTTTGGCATCACATTGTGACCATAAAGAAAAGTTTAACCAAATAATTAACCATCTGGTTTCTTCAGTTTTCTCTCAGGAGCAAAAATCTGCCTTTAAACTTGAAAGAAATAATGATTTGACATATATTGTGATAATTATCGATATCGAATGATATGAAATGTTTTTATTATGATAACATTTTTGGCCATATCGCCCAGCCCTAGTACAAACAGAGGGTTGCAGATCACAACCTTTTTTTTGTCTGTGCGTGTGTGGAGGTTCGGTCAGTAAAGCCAGAGTTAAGTGTTGCATTGAGAAGCCACTGTTGCAGCAAGGCAGCAATAGTCTGACATGCTAAATCCCTCTGAGATGTAGGATTAACTCTCTGCCACCAGCAGCTTTATGGCTCAGTTAAGAACCCACAGACACTCCAGAGTTCTCATCATAAAAAGGAAAAGTATATACTTCAAATGACGAAAGGGTGTGTGCGGATGCTCGTATGTAAATGCTCATATAAATGTGTCATATATGTGTCAAAGACTGCTACTCGTTCTATCACATACCTGCCAGCCAGATATGTGTGTTGTATTTCCATGTGGACCTTTATATGTGCACTACTCTGCCAACACATGAATGTAACTGATGCAAAGGCGTGTTATGACTGTTACGCTGCTAGAATAAGTTGTGGCAGTGGGTTTGTTTTTGTTTTTTTGATAAATCCAGATGTGAGGATCTGGCTGTGGCTCTCTGCAGGAAGGAGAAGTCTGTGTTGTGGCAATTCAGGCCTTAAAATATCTCATGTGAGTGGGCCAAAGGAGTCCTACCTCCTCCAGCGAGTGGGACGACAGGGCTCCGGCCGATGACATCGGGCACTCAGCTAGAGATGTGCAATAGATTTGGTTTTAAGCATTCACTTAACTGATTGTTCGCGTTGAGCTCAGGATTGTGAAGGTTTATTTATACTATTGTGCTTTTTATAGAAAGAATTGATCCAGAGTGACCCATTTGGCAAAATGTGGCACCAGCTTGAGCATTAGCCCCTGCTGGAATGGCTCTGTGATGCAAGAGTGAAGTGGGCTGCTTTTATAATTACCTTTTAATTTCATGTTGCTGTATTGCTGGATATTTTGTATTGATGATTGTTGAATATGGTCTAGGTGTAGGTTTGCAAATATGACCGCCCACAGCATTCTTTCTGGGGTAAACCCTTTATTCATCCATATAAAACACCTTGATTCAGTTTTGGTGTTATAGTTCTTTGTACACATCTCTCTCTTGAGCATAAAATGTGTAATAGGTGTGATAATGCAGACTATTTCCACTGTACCCTGTGGTGATTGTTTGTTTGTTTGTTTTTTCTCACAGAAACGAGCCAAGGGCCAAGTGCTCTTTGATAAAATATGCGAACACCTCAATCTACTGGAGAGGGACTACTTTGGCATCACACACAGAGATGCAGAGAACCAGAAGGTAAAGGAACATCTATAATATGTTAATAATTTGTTGTGGAGTTATTAACTAGCAGTACGAATTCTATATTAAAAGCTGGATTATGGAAGAGTCAGATATACTAAAATCACATTTAACAACACTAAAATCTTTCAGTGCACTTGAAGTCATTTAAAAGATGACACTACTGAACATGCTGAGCATCACAATGGTGCATTAATCTCTAGATCTTAAGGCAAGAGACAGTTACGGTGTCCCACTTTGGTTCTTAGTCATTTGCTCACAAGTGGGTGGTTAGCTTTTTTTTCTGTTTGACTGTTGCAGAATTGGCTGGACCCTTCCAAGGAGCTGAAGAAGCAGATCAGGAGTAAGGAGTAATCTAATAAAGCCACTGAAGTGTTGTGTCCATAACACCTAAATGAGGTGCATGCAATTGTAAAATGCTGCTTTGATAATTTAATGTTCTTTCTACGTCTTAGCTGGTCCCTGGAACTTTGCTTTCAATGTCAAGTTTTACCCTCCAGACCCCTCCCAGCTCACTGAGGATATCACAAGGTGAGTAATGATTGTTATGTGATCGCTGGCCGAAATTTGCTTCTTTTGATGTGTAATGTATCACTGTTCTTCAGTCCTTCTTATAAATGAACATTGAGTTTCATTGTTATCGATTTAAATGCCTAGAATTTTACCTAGAAGCTTTATAAGGAAAAATAACAGAAGAGGGCTCAAAAGGCTTACAAAGAAAATCGAGATGTTGGATTTCATTACAAAATGACTTGACTGTTTTGTTTTCTGTCTCTCCTTCCTGTCTCAGGTACTACTTGTGTCTGCAGCTGAGAGATGATGTGGTTTCAGGCCGTCTGCCCTGTTCCTTTGCCACCCACACAGTGCTGGGCTCCTACACAGTGCAGTCTGAACTGGGAGACTACGACCCGGAGGAATTAGGCAGTGACTACATCAGCGAACTGCGCTTCGCACCCAACCAGACCAAAGAGCTAGAGGAAAAGGTCATGGAACTCCACAAGACCTACAAGTTAGTCTCGGCATCATTTCCTGACCTCATTTTATACTGAGCTTCAATTGTCAAGTACGACTTTCATACAGTCCTGGACACTGACAAGAATGCACAATTCGGTTATCCGTAAAGCCGCCTCTGAGAAAAGAATAAATCATGGACAGAATTACAAATTGTTAAAGCTTACTGGCGTGAGAAATGTTATAATAGAAGGCGATTCAGATTAGCATTTTTATCAACTCAGGGATTCTGTCATCTGAATTTTGGTGGTTGGACACAGAAATTCCAACTAAATCAAACTGTAAAGGTGGGAGAAGTTTTGAAAAGCATGGGGGGAGATCTCATCCTCAGGGGAAATATTGCCCCTTTGCAGAAGACATTTTAACATCTAACACGTTTTTATCAAATTCTGTAACATCAATTACAATACACAGTACATCAGTAATTCTTACAGAATTTCATTAACAGACCAATTGTAAATTGGGTAATGAGTATGAAATGCTTATATTGTGCTCACTTTAAATACAGAAATAAGAAACACAGGCAGTAAATACTGTTAAAAACATACCTTTGACAGCACTAGATGCTTCTTTATGAGACATTTTTATCTTTGCACTTTTTATGTTACAGATGTACAGCCCTTCTGTTAAAAACTGATTTTTTTCCCCCAAATTTTAAGTATTTCTTTTTAGCATTAAGTAATCTTGACTGTCAATAAGCAGCATCCAAGGCAAAAGGTAAGAATGAGTTTAACGCTCTAAAAGCTTAAGCTTATCTGCTTTATCTTCACTTTGTGGATGTGGTTTGATCAGATTCACAGTGGCCACAAAGCAAAATAAACAAACCAAAACTATGATCAGATTTTGATTTGGATGTTGCTAATCTCCGATTTAAAAAAAAGAGATAGAAATCGATCATGTGAGATAAATTAATAAAAATTTTAAATTGACAGAAAATTCATAGATCACATGAGCACATATATGCACATAATATGAAGCTGATTGGGAATATGTAGGACCTTAAGCCCTAAATCTGACAACTTCAGGCCAGTCAGCCAACCTGAGTGAATGTTTACAGCCTGGAATAATAATCTGCTCTGAGAAGCAGCATGTCTCCAGATATTGGATTTGTACTTTTCTATAAATGGATGTAGATGGCTGTCCTTTGTGTGAGCCCTTCATTCTCCGTGTATTACAATGATTTGTGTGTAATTTGATGCAGCCCTTTCAGGCCCAGTGGATGGAGAGAGGCAATGAGGATTAGGGTCTCTCTAAAGACCAGAAAAGATAAATATGGATGCACTCATGGTACTCTGTTGCGCGTCAGTTAAAAGCCTCAATAAAAACCAAAACCTTTTATGCAATAAAACTGAATTATCCATGTTTGAGATCTAATTAGACTCTATGTCTCAAGTATTGCATATTCACATTGGTCAGAAAGCATCAAATCTCTTAGCTTTGCTTGTCCTTGTTGACCTTTTCCGATCTGTTATTTTCTGTTCCATCAGGGGGATGACACCAGCCGAAGCAGAGATTCACTTCCTGGAAAATGCCAAGAAGCTGTCCATGTACGGTGTGGACCTGCACCACGCTAAGGTAGCAAGTCACTGCAAACTTTTAAGTCCTCGTATTGAATTAATTTTTAGTGTTTTATTGGCTGTCTCTAAGAGATATGCAAATAAAGTGTTTAATATAAATGTTTGTATTCTCTTTTTAAAGGAATAGTTCAATATTTTGTGAAATAAGCTCAATAGCCTTCTTGCCGAGAGTTAGATGAGAAGACTGACGCAGCCAGGCTATCTGTTTCCCTGTTTCCAGTCTTTATGCTAGGCTAAGCTAACCAGCAGCTGGCTATAGCTTCATATTTACCATACAGATAAGAAAGTGGTACCGATCTTCTCGTCTAACTCTCTGCAAGAAGGCTATTGAGCTTATTTCACAAAATGTTGAACTATACCTTTTTAAGTAGTGGAATATCATTCATGAGTATTGGTGTGTGTCTCAAATATGCGTTAAGATGTATATTCAACTATTCAAATAGAAATGTTTGTATTTTTTTTTTATTTATTTATTTTTTTTAATGCAAGAAGAGACTAACGCATTCCATTCACGCAGTCAATAGTGCCGCTTGCCACCTCAACACCGCTGCTTCAAAAACATCACGGCTGCCACAATAATGCCTCAGTTTAACATGCCGCCGTTGTTTCGCCGATTGACTGACTTTATGTCACTGCTGCCTTTGTGGAATTTGGGGATGGAGCGGTAGAGCGGGTGGTGTGGTCTGGAGCCCGGCTTGACTTAAATGATTTTCTCGCTGTTTCTAATTTGCCTGCCAGATGGGATCAAGCACGTCATTAGAACACAGGCAATAAAGGGAGAGCTGGATTATGGCAGCAGGACCGCTGTCAGCATAAAAGAAAATTGCAGTCATCAGTCATCATTGATATGAATCAATTATCAGAAGCGCTTTGAAAGTCAAAATGGGTCTAGACATGATGGAGAGGATATTGCCTTTGCAGATTTAGATCAAAATGGAGGAGATGACAGTGTTGGATATGTGAGTCAGTTTTGATACACAAGAAAATATATGTCTTCTCTCCTCTCTCATTAACTGCAAAGTTGGTAGGGAGTCTCTATGAATGCTTGGCTCCAGCTGAGGGAGAGGGAGAGGTAAGAGGCTGCATCTCATGTGCTTACCTGTGTGTGTGTGTGTGTGTGGGTGGGTGGGTGTGTGTGTGTGTGTGTGTGGTTTCTACTTGTGCATGGTTTCATACAAAGTTGTCATTTTAACATCCCACTGTTACTTAAGACTGCATTGGACCAGCGCTTCCCTCTCAAAACATCATCATTGGTTTCACCTGCTCATCTCATGCTTTGTGCAGTGAAGAGCATCATTTTGTGCTTCATCCACCATTTCCCAAAGACTTCACTGTTGCTTTTGCCGCTCAGTGCCCCTTGAGTCTTTATTCAACGTCACCACAGCCTGCATAGAGAAGATAAGAGTATCATATGCCTGATTCCACTCTCCACCTGCCTGCTTTACCCTGTTATCATCACAAACTGGTTAAATTCTTCTTTACCCAGCTGTGCACTGGCTCCTGACCCTCCTGTATGTACTGTAGAGTTTATGGAAGTTAATGTCGTGTGAAACCCAATTAGAAGAGTGACATTGTGGTCAGTGGCTTCTTCTTTGAGATTCGAGGATCCTGTGTCACTAAAGTCACACACTGAAAAGGTTTCATTAAACTTCTTCTTGTCATTTCTTGGTGTGTGTGTGTGTGTGTGTGTGTGTTTGTGTGTGTGTGTGTGTGGTGTTCCCAGGACTCTGAGGGCGTGGAGATCATGTTGGGAGTTTGTGCAAGTGGCCTGCTCATCTACAGAGACAGGTTGCGGATCAACCGGTTCGCTTGGCCCAAAATTCTTAAGATCTCCTACAAGAGGAACAACTTCTACATCAAAATCCGGCCCGGCGAGGTAGGAATAGTAACACTTTGCTACATCTATTTATAGGGATGTCCAGCGCTGATCTGTTGGGTCCGTATCGTGGATAATTAAGGCTTTCTTTTAAACATTATCAGCTGTAAAGCCTGGTCCATCTCAGATTCTTTGTTTGGTGTAACCAGTTGTGCTCCCGGTACAGCAGATGTTAAATTTGCTTCAATTTCAGAATCCTTTTCTGGTCCACCGCACATCTAAAGTGCTGCTGTTGGCTAGAAAAGTGCCTTTGACATTGTGAACATTCTGGAGATGAATAGACACTGTCCTATTGCTGTCTAAAATGTCCTGACCCAACAGATCCACTCTGACATCCCTCTCTTTACTGATATTTTAGAAAGGAAATACTACTACTTTTCTACAAATGTGGGATGTAAACAATTAGTAGACTGTTATCAATACTTACAGAAACATAGATCAATAGAAAAGGGATTAGTGAATCTAACCAGTGTTTTGTCCCTGTTGTAGTTTGAGCAGTTTGAAAGCACAATTGGTTTCAAGCTTCCAAACCATCGCGCTGCCAAAAGGCTCTGGAAGGTCTGTGTCGAGCACCATACCTTCTTCAGGTAAGAGATAGAGGACCTTTTTACTGTGATAGGAAACTACTGTAGGATATTAATAAAAAAATGATATATTAATCTTGTCGGCAAGTTCCCTAACTGAGATTCCACTAGGCGGTCCTTCTGATACCAGGTAAATTGTCACTGGAAGAAAGTCATCATTCAAAGGCTGTCCCCTTGACAGCAAAAAGAGTCCAGTTGGATTCACCAGCCAAGTGAACTACTTTGTTTTCTCAAGTCTTTGACATCTTTTGTTGTTATTGATCAAAGTCATGCCAGCCTTGTAAACATGAATTTATTGATGATCACCTCAGATGATTTCTTTGTAGGGAAATAGAAACCGTATTGAGGCTGTTAGTAGTTTTTGCCATTTGAACAACCATGCAAAATTGCTTTGTGCTGCATTAAGCAAAAAAAAGGTCTCCTGGGTTCTTTGGAGTAGCGAGCCAAGCCTGAGTGCGCTCTGGAGACTATTCAAATGAGTAGGAGTTTTAATGTTTTACTGTGGATAGCTTAAATCTGTGTTTTATTTCTGGTTTGATTAATGGGAGTGTTTGTAACTTGTGACAGGCTCGTATCCCCTGAGGCACCCCCAAAGAAGTTCCTGAGCCTCGGCTCCAAATTTCGCTACAGCGGCAGAACGCAGGCTCAGACCCGCAGGGCCAGCTCTCAGATCATCAGACCTGCTCCACTCTTCGAACGGTCCTCCAGCAAGCGCTACAACATGTCCCGCAGCTTAGATGGAGGTGAGGAGTTGTCGAGGGTTTTGATTAATGGCCAGCTACAAGTGTGAATTGTCATTAACCAAGGACTGGTGTTCATTTGTCCAGTGTAATGTGATTGCAGTCCAGTGTAATTCTTTTTATGATAAGAATTGTTAAAAGTTCAAATAATTTTTTTGTCTCTCTTTTAATTTCTTTGAAAGGGAAGAACTTTACACCTGAAAGCCCCCAAAGCTAAAATGTGTGACACACGTTTGCAGTGCAGTGACAAAGCCACAATGGGTGTCATCAAAACAATGTTCGCTGCTCACATTGGTGTCCATAAAACAGTCCTTCACATCCGTCTTTGTCTTCTTGTCCTCCAGCACCCATTATGGAGAACCATGAGACTCTCATGAAGGACAGCGGCGCTGACGGGGTAGCCAAAGTCATCGCCAAGGGAGACATTATCACCACGGTAACAACAGAGAAGAAGGCAGAGGAAGAGAAGGCTGAGCAGGAGGATGCGCAGACGGACGCTGTAGAGACGCCCGATCCCGCTGTCACAACACCACTCAGACAAGACGCAAAGGTAAACAACTGTTTAACTGTTAAGCACAGTCAGTGCTGCATTTCATTTGGGTAAAGGAACTTTCTAGAGGCTTGAATTGTTTTTGGTTCAAAGAGAGTTAATGGAATCACATATGCCCCCAGATTGTCAAGGAAACAGATGCTGTTTATTAGAAGCTGCTGCAATGTTGTCTTTTTAAGTCCTTTTTTGAGATTTTAGTTTTGTTTTCTCCTTGATAGACTTCTTAATGGCTGATGAGAATTTCCCAGTTGCTTTCAGCTTAACCCACTGCAGTAGACGAGGCCTAAGTGCTTCTCATCTTGTGTGCGCTTTACTAATTAGCTTTTCTTTTCTTGTCCTTCCTTTGACCCCACACTATACTTGTGTGTGCGTGTGTGCTCATGCATATTTGCCCCCCCTTCCCTTCGCTCCTCTCCATTTACACACACGTCATCTTTTCGTTGACATTTCCCCTCCATCAGTGCTCCCCTAGTGTGTACACAACCGACCCCCTGCGCTCTGAGCTCTCACTCCCCTCATCTCCTGTTTCATTAACTAAAGTACGGCGGAGGCGCAGGGAGAATACGCGTAAACGGGCGTCGTCAGTCAGTCCAGCCAAGAGCAGTGTTGGGTGCCGTCGGCGGCAAGCCCTCGCCGACCGCAAAGCCGCCCTGCTGGACGAGCAGGTGTTGCTGCTCTCAGCCCGCAAGCAGAGGCTGGAGCAGGGCAAGAGTTGCGGCGGCACCCTCTTCTCCTTCTCCCTGCACCTGCCTGACCTGTCCTCCTTCCTGGATGACGACGGCTACATCACCTTCCCCGATCTGTCAGAGATGCGCTTCCTCCCTGAGTGCGCGCAGAACTTCCTGCCCATTAAGTCACCTTCACTTATCCCCTGCTTCCTCTTCATCTTCTTTTTCCTGCTCTCCACCTCCTTCTCCGTCCCCTACGCCCTCACCCTCTCCTTCCCCCTGGCGCTGTGCCTCTGCTACCTGGAGCCCAAGGCAGCCTCCCTGACCGCCTCCCTAGCCCAGGGCTACCATGACCATGACAGTTCAGAGGAAGAGGAGGTGTGTGTGCGTACGCTTGTATGTTCCAGAACCCACATCTGGATTAGAGTTCATTATAACAGTTAACCCCTTATCCTGTCCTGTATCTTGCTCTGCTGTTTCACCAGTTCAGAGCCGACCTGGAGACTGTGTCTGTCCCAGTGTCTGTCAGTTCTCCTACTTTCAGAACCTCATCTCTGCCCGGTCACACTCTCATCCTGTAGACTACATCCTCATCAGCATAAGTACACAGAGATGAACCTGCAAGTCACCATTTCATATTTGATTGGCTTGCATTTACTCCACCTTCAGTGAGAGGGTTAGACACAAATATTGGTGACTTTTTACTCGCGTAAGCCTGAAATTTGACTACTTTTTGACAAATTGACCACATTTGTTTATAGTTTATGCAGCGCCATAAAACAGATTGCCATGAAAGAATTTCACTGTCATGCTGCAGTTTAAAACAGTTAATATTTAAATTTTTGACTGAGCGTGTTTATTAGAGATATTGAGTATCTTCATTTAATCACTTATCCTTCACTAAACCTCATATTTAAAAACAGAACTTTGTGCCTAACCCATCTCAGCCTTATCATCCACTTTCATGGCTTTACAGTGTAGTAAGTGACTGCTACAAGACCAACACCAGCTACATGGAAACACTTCCATATTTCTGTACTCAGTCTCTCTGCATTGCTATCTGAGTCAAGCAAAGCATCATAAAATGAATAATTTAAGTTGTACTTGTACTTTGCTGAAAAGGCTAAAAGCAGCTTACAGAGTGCCAAAATGTATTTTTCTTTTCCTCAAGCAACACGCTTTTTAATCATAAATCATCAGTGTAATGTAATGCATGCTGTGATGCAGAGAGACTGGGAGAGTTAAATGCATCCAGATCACCCCTAGTGTCAACATGCATGGAGAGGAGGGGGGAGGGCCTGAAAGTCAGGTTACTGTTAGGCAAAAAAAAATTCTCAAATCAAATTATTATCCAGTGTTTTATGTTTGACCTGCATCAACACAACAAGTGTTTTACTGACCTTTAATGAATTAAAATCAGTATATACCAACATTTAGCTCTGTCCAAATCAAATTTAATATTACACTTGTCAATGTCTAAGTGACTGACCGAAGGTTTAAACTTCCTCTGAGTCTGTTTTGCTTGCTTACTTTTGATTTGCTTTTTTTCTTTTTGTTGTCCTTTTCCTGACCGTATCTGTGGTGGTGTCTGATAATGTGTAGCTTACAGAAATGACCAGTGCATTTCCATTCGTTCCATTTGTGGTTATGAAGAATCTCTGTTGACCATAAATGTATTTTCAAGGGTTTACAATTTGGGTTCTTGTTGTTTTCTTGCTTGCCACTTGGAACGGTTTTGGTCTGGTTGTGAAAGCAGACTGACAGCGAACAAACTGACTTTGCCTTTGATGGAGAGATGACTGCCACAGAGGTTTGTACACCAAGGAAAGAAGTACTGAGCCAAGAAATAAAGTGACGCTGAATCAGAAGTCTAAGGCCCGTTCAAACATTTAGGAGAATTTAAAGTTCTGCATGTGACGCATGCATTACAT
This sequence comes from Micropterus dolomieu, assembly GCF_021292245.1. Classification (NCBI taxonomy): domain Eukaryota; kingdom Metazoa; phylum Chordata; class Actinopteri; order Centrarchiformes; family Centrarchidae; genus Micropterus; species Micropterus dolomieu. The sequence continues at coordinate 8,233,444 of NC_060155.1, read as the reverse complement.
GTTGTTACGCCCATTTACTTCTCTTCTTTTTTTATACATTGTTAACACATTTTATATGTATATCACTGTCTTTTCCACTGGCTACATTCTAATAGAGAGCCGAAGTCATGACGTTACATCCAGACTAGCCTCTGTTAGCTTCTGTTACTCAGTGTTATCGCTCATTCAACATTTCTTTCATCAATTAAGCGTTTATTTTCCTTATTCTAAGACAAATCCACATCCACTTAACCGCTTTCTATTAGAAATTGAAACCTTCTTGTTTAGTTTAACAACATCTACTTTGTGAGCGCAAAAAAAAAAAACTACAGCTTCCATGACGCCATCCTAGCTTGGTTTCTTCAACAACCTTCTCTCCTAAAGTCCTTTTGTATTGTAATCTCTGTTTTCTAAAAACTAATATAGCGTTCAGGCCTTTCTGTCCTGCTGTTTTTAGAGACATGTCTGAGGTAGCCGTGGCCCCTTGACTCACTGATGGACTTCTATCGAGCCGAGATGTTTAACCAGCAAACATCTGTGGGGCTGATGGCATACATTACACATACATAAATATTGACCACACAACAATGTTAGATAGTTTTAAAAAAGAAATACCGACCTATGAAATATGAAGTGAGCTACAGAACGTACTGTTGAGAAAGGCTCAGTTCCAAGGCTAGATTTTTAGTTATTAGCATAGTTACAAATGTCAATGGGATGTTGAATGAGGTTTTCATACTTCTAGAGCAAATGTTCTGTTTACACTATAGGCCATTCACTAACCTTGCCCCCTTAGGTAACATTGCCACACTTTTATTCTTGCACAGCATATAATGCAGTTTACGACGATAACTGTGGCATATTTACTGTACCACACAATGGATCCTTATTTTCAGACATGGGTAGACAACATCAGGCTTCTCATTTTTAGCCAGCAACTTTCAATTTTCTTATGAGAAACTTGTGAAAGGGGTTAAATATGCAGTTGATGGCTACAAACATAATATCATGCTAAAAGCCTGAGAGTAAAGCTGCATGTCCCAGCTACATGTCATGAAGATCAAACTGTAAGATCATAATGTAATTTCACACTAACCTGATCCTGTATAGCCACCTAGCTTACATGTTTTTTGTATTTTCAAACGCTTTGTTTTCACTTTGAAAGCTTCAAGGGTAAATGGTTTTATGATGAGGACTGTTTGGCGAACAATAATAACACTGTCTCTGCTAATGTTGGCTATGGTTGTGAGTGTGAATTTCCCCAAAAAACATTCCAATAGAGAGCAAGACAGAGCTGGTAACATTACCCATATGGTACCTGCCACCTATTTCCAAAACGCCTAAAATAACATACCCTGAACAAATCAGTAATAACTCCTCCGTTAGGCCTAGATGCATAATTCTGGTCTCCTTTGCAAGGTCAGAAGGTAAGGAATATAAATGAATATTAATTTTTCTATTAAAGAGTAAATGGAGATGCAATAAAGGAAAATATGATATTTTCATCCTCGCTTGGTATAAAATGATGGCGGCCCGCGAGGATGGTCACTGTTGACTCAAACTACCGCTGTTTGGACTGAAAACAGCGAAAATCGTTGGTTAACCTATGCTCTGATAGCAATCAGGACTGGCTTCCACACAGTGGAGAAATACTACATGGTGGATGTACTAGTCTTTAACCGGGTTTTTTTACACAACCTTTCAGCCCACAAACTAATTGTAGTTGGTTAATGCTGTGTTCTTTGGCTTTGGAAGTAATACTAGATCGTAGGTTGACAGCCAATTAACTGCACATGCTAATGTTAGCAGCGAATGTTACTGCAGACTTTTATTATAACTCCATGCACACCACTTCAACATGTATAGAAATTCAAAGCTTGACGGGCATGCCATGCCTAGTTATGGTGGCTAAGGCTATGATTGGACAGTTGCTATCTAAGGGACGAGTTTAGCGAAGGCTCAATTTCTGACAATATTCTTTACTTTCTTTTAATTCGACCACCATCCTTATCCTCACATCTGTGCTTGTTGCTCACTTTCTCTTTCACTTAACCTGATTTCTCTTTGTCTCTTCTCTTTAATGACCCCCTTCCTACTTGTCTCACACTCTGTTTTCTTTTACTTGCTGTCAGTCGGAGGCAGATGAGGACTCTGAGATGCGGACTCAGGTACACTGGGCTCGTTTCATGGCCCTGCTCAGTGCATCAGACGACTACCATCAGATGCACTGAGCCACTCAAACATCTGCCATCAGTCACTTTGTGCCTCCACCTTGGCTTGCCTGCTCTTGTTTTTGTTGACACGCTCACTTTCACACTACACACACCAGACTGACCATTAACTCTTGCCTGAATTCATTTCACAGACTGCTGCTCCAAAGCTGTCGCTTCTTCTAAACACGCCATTCCAGCTCATTTCTCAAGTGCTTCTGTTTGTAAATGGTGGAGTCATGTTCATATTTCTTTTCCTGTTGCTGTGCCAAGAGTCAGATTTAACAGTTTTCAAGGTTTTTCTAATCCGTGGCTTTGAACGTAACTTTTCAGTGGGTTGACTTATGCCATCATGTCATTTACAGCCATATCATAGAAGACAAAGCTCCCAATTTCTCCTAATGAGAGCCTAAATTTAACAAGGCATAGCACCTTTTGATTAAAATTCCTCTCCCCTCTTTTCTCTTTACAGTATAGTTTCATAAGACGAGTAAAAGGGGAAAACGTTTTTATCAGGCATAGTAATCTGATGCTAGAGGTTGGTAAGAAAACAATGCATGACTGAAATATGCATGCAGATTATTTTGGTATGAAGAATCCTTACTGATAATAAATACGTCTAACTTATGAGTAGCTCTGCCAGTCTTGGCTACTGAATTCTGTAGTTTCTGTGTGATTTAAAGCCAATTACATTTTTATTTAACAAATTTCTTTCTGTGAGCATCCAAATTATTTTTGTGAGAAATAAAGCAACAGAAATTAAACCAAAAGAAGTCAGTCTTTGTAGAGGAATTAACTTCTAACGCGATTTGGGAGTGTTGTGCTTTACTAAACCTGTAAAACTAAATCTGTGAATCTATGCATGAAATCATTTATTTTCACTGAATAAAGCTGATCCTAAATGCTTCCTTAGCATTTAAGTACAAACTCTTAGTTACAGCTGCCATTGTGTTGCAGTTTGTGCGAGCTGTAGCCTCCACAGTCTCCTAAACAGGCCTGTGCACAGTAAATGTAAAGAATGAAGCCTATAATGCAGTTGATTTAGGTTTGTATTGGTTTGATTCCAGACCTTTTCAGAACTACATTTTATGCTACCCAACTTTTTTTGATTTTATTTTTATTTTTGGTAATTCATTAAATATGCACGCTACCGTTGCGTACATAAAGCATGGCCGTCGTTCCCCCCCGCTCTGCTCCTGGCCTCATCTCCTTGTATCATGGTTGACTGGCTACTGTAGGATGCCTCACCTCAGGCAGAGGTGGTCAAGCACCAGACCAACATCAGCGAACTGAAGCGCTCCTTCCTGGAGACAGGCGACCACACGCCGGGCCTGACAGAATGGGAGAAGAGACTCTCCTCGTCCCCTGCGCGCTCACCCAGAGCGGATGAAGCACCAATGATAGTGCCACTGGAGCCGCAGGATGTAAGCTGTAGTCTACAGCAGACTGAATGACGGCTTGTGTGTGTGAAGCATGACATCACCAAGGACATATTTGCATAAACAAAGAAATCTCAAGATTTTGCATAATGAGGTATAACGCGGTAAATTCAATATTCATGAGGCGGTAGGAGTCCTATTGAGTGTGGTGCAATATATTTTATATTGCAAATGGCTCTAGTGCGTCATGAAGGAGAATATGGACACCTTGATGAAGTAAATTAATCTACAAAGTCATTCGGAGTTAGTGCGCAAAAAACATGTCTCTCTTTGCCACCTTATGTCTTCACTATATCTCATCAGCAGCGGATTACCACATTAATTAGTCTCAGTAATGGATGGTGCAGTCGTTAATCAGTAGTATGTTTATTGTGCTCAGTAACATTACATGCTTGAGTTATGAGTGGTTTTGATGTAGTAATTAAAGTATCATAAAATGTGTCTGAAATGAAAAGAGGCTGATTTCTCTGGAAGAGTTTTGGGATCTGGATCCCGTCCATTTGAACATGTAGTCACAGTAGACATGTCCTTCCTTGTCTGACATTTTTATTTTTCTTCTTTAGACCGACGACGAGGAGCCTGTGGGACAAGAGACGAAAGAGGCGGCGCAGCCTAAAGCCACCGAGGTAAACAGTTTTTCACATGTAACAACCCTTGCATTTTGTAAATGTGGTGTTGTGTTTTGTCTTGTGTCCTGCCCACAGCTCCAGACCTATCTGGACACTGGCACAGTTTTTAGTATTCTAGCTCTAACTACTTCATGTACAGTTCCTCCAATTTATTTCTCTTATCTGCTTGTTTTGTTATCTCTGAAATTTTGAATTGAGGCTTGAAATGTCCTTAATGGTCCAGTTTTTGAAATAAAAAAACATTTTGTAATGTAATTCTAGCTAGGGCTGGACAGGGACCAGTTTACAGCATAATGACTACTTTCAGTAAATGTTGCTGTAATTCTTTCATACTTTTACCATAAGGTTTACTTGTTGTGGAGTATTTTAAAAGTGAGGATGGTATTAGTACTTTAGCTTATGTAATGGATCTAAATACTTCCACCTCTGAGATAGTTAAGTTACTTTAGTCAGCCACTAAGTGTGTATATAAGCTCAGGTTGCAGTATAATAGTTAGTAAAAGGCTGTATGTTGTGTTTGCTGCCAGAAAATGAGTAAAAAGTCCCTGTTTATGTAACGTTATTACGCCATCTTCTACTCTTCACATCAGAGTTGGTCCAGATGGTAAAAACTAGCCTTACTCTATGGCTGACTAAATTAATGTAACTACCCCTCAGCAGTAACCAGCAGAAACACTGAAAAACATGAATATGACGATATGGTCATCTGTTATATGGTACATTAACTAATATTTGAATAAATTGAATATATTTAATATATCGCTGAGCCCCAATTCTAGCATCATTGATATCAATCAAATCAAATTTAACTTTATGATCCTTAAGTCAATTTATGTGGCCGGAGGTGCATACACGGGTAAAAAAGGTACAAAAATGTGACATTACAGAAAATACAATAGGACAATCCGTAAAAGGAGCTGCACCACAGAAGTCAAGTGCTGATAAGAGATGCCAGCATTACTTTTTGTGCAGAGAAACTGTTAAAACAACGTCCAGGCATTGCGTCCTTTGTCCAAGTACTTATGGATGGAGCTCAATCTGCGTATGTGTCATTTCTAGATAAATAGTCTTATGAACCTATTCTCACCGTCTTGGCTGTGTGATGCCCTCTGTCTATTAACTTGCACAATCCATTTCCAATAAGCCAAGTGTCTCCCCAGGCGACAGGATATCTGGTGAAATACGTGGTGGATAGTATCGTAACAGATTTGGCCTCCTCCTCTGGGCCTCACGGAATTAGTCTGTCAACCACTATGGACGACGACGTCTTCATGGACGGGACCCTCAGGGAGGTGGAGGAGAAAACCCCCGATTCCCAGGAGGATGTCTCAGAGAAGTCAGTGGTGAAGGTCAGCCCCGGAGCTGTCAGGCAGGAAGTGTCCCAGGCCATCAGTGACAAGAAAGGGACGCTCATTATCTTGAAGGAGGCGGAGACTAAAGAGGACACAGAGGACAAAGAGATGAGCACTGTGGGTGAAAAAGAAGAGCCTGTAGTCCCTGGAGAGGCCGAAGCTAAGGAGAAGGAAAAGCTGTCTGCCTCTGCAGAGAAAGAAACTATCAAAGAAGACACTTCTGCTGTTATAGAAGCCAAAACCACATTAGTCAAGACGCCGAGTCCAAAGATGGAGCTAAAAACTGGTGACGTGACTCAGATTAAAGGTATTGATTCGCCTAAAAAGGCCATGGCATCGTGGATTTCAGACGAGGTGAAGACAGAGGCTTTAGAGATGATCAGTGAGTCGACAAAGGAAGTAAAAGAGATGACTTCTAATGCTCTGCAGACAAAAGCAGAAATCTTCACCTTCGGAGAGGTCCAAAAGTCAAGCCTGACTCAGATTACAGTTTCTGAATCTTCAACTACATCCTTAGCAGTGGTACTGTATGAAAACTAAAACGAACAACTCAGTGTTGGCTGCCTCCTTCCATATCTCCACCACCACCCTCATTGCCTTCCCTCCAGCAGCAGCCAAACCAGTCTAACGGTGTAATCAAGCTCTGTGCATGGCTAACAGTCCCCTAACCACCCGCGTTTACTCTCACACACATCTACCGGATTTTGTTGCAGTCAAGCCCGCTGCTTCTTTTAAGATGCAACTGTTTTGGGTTTGTTTTTGAGTTCATTGACAGCTATAACAACTGGCCTTGCCTTAGCAGCTGAATCCCCACAGCTGATAAGGGAAGAAATGGGGGCTCTGGCTGGCTCTTGTTTGTTTTCTACCGTTTTGCTCAGCTGCACCATTCCTTTCTTTCAGCTCTGTTATCAGTTCCCTGAAAGCAGTGACTTCATAGCCTTGGCTCAGTGCCACCGCTGCAGCTTTACCACCTCATCCTCCAAAATCCCCCTCTGCCTCTGTAACAAGTCAGGAAAACAATTGTATGGGTCTACCTGAAAAGCTGTTTCACTGTTCTTAAGGAACAGTTTTTCAAAAGCAGATTAGGAGGAAATTTGCTGCTGGTGGATTCAGTGATTCTAAAACCAGATTTTCGTCTGAGGTTTTAGGATTTTTCCTACTTGGCTTTAGGTTTAGCTGATTTAATGAGCTACATAATGGTATTCCATACAATCCTTACCATCAGACCTTTCATTTTTCCACCATCTTTCCCCTTTCTCTTTGTCTGGTGCTCACTGTGACTGTCTGACTGTCCACTCTTTTCCTTTCTCTCTGAACTTGTGTGCGTCCATCCTTCTGTCCCATCAGTCTACGCTGGGATGGGTTTCCTCCACTCAAAAGGTGACCACTTCTTTCTGGTCCTCACAGATTTCAAAATACAACACTGCAGTGGATTTGGTGTAGCTGAAACCTTGATTCCTTTAAGTATTTAAGTATGTGTGTGTGCCTATTATTATATGTAACGTGTACGCAGTGGAAGTCTGAAAATATAAAACCCACACAAACATTTTTCTCAATCAGATCTGATGTGAAGCTGCCTTGTATTGAGTGGATTCTTTTTTTTTTTTGTCATGGTGAAGCAAAAACATCATCTAATGATACAATTGTGATTCACAGCGATCAGCTGAACCAGAGGAGAAAGCGGCGGTTACCATGGAGACGGATGCCGCGCCAGCCGAGTCGACAGGGCTAACGGTGAATATCCAAACCACAGAGGCTGCGAGGGCCAAGCCAGCAGAGCTCACATTCAAAACAAAGTCAGCTGAGCTAGTTTATGCAGTTGTGTTACAAGAGGATAATAGTTTAGGAGATCCTCCAGCTGACTCTGTTAGTCGTGAAAAATGTGGTGTTCCAGGTATTGCACCATCTTCAGAACAACTTCATCAATGTGCTTCCATGGTGCTGGTAGCAGAAAAACAGCCACCAGCAGCCAATGTAGGGTTAGATGAGAGCCTGTCTGGCATTAGTGCTTTACCAGAGTCGGCAGTGCCGACCTTAGCAACTGAAAAGGAAAGTGAGGAAGTAATAGATGAGGACGGAGAGGACACGGGTGTGGAGGGGGAGGCATTGACGTCAAAAGACAAAAATTATTATGGTTTTAGATTCACTGTTGATCCTGCTGACATTGGAGAGTGTGAAAAGGAAGAGAAACTGCCCTCAGCAGAGGAGGAACACAACGAAAGGGAAGCAGCTGCTTTGGAGGCTGTGGGAGAGGAATTAACAGGTTTTAAAAATGTAGGGGAGAGTAAGCACACAGAAGTAGATGGAAAGAGAGTCCAGTTCTCCAGTGAAGTGTAGTATTTCAAGGAACAAGAGTTCCCCGCAGAGTTAGGAGTTGGTATTGAGGAGGTGGATGAAGACAGAGATGAAGGTTCACCAGCAGAGGGTGAATCACAGAAGACCTTTCCAGACATGTCGAAACCTTTGCCCTTTGAAAAAGAGAAATACTGCTGTGTACAGATGGTCAGCTTAGAAGATGAAATGGAGAGAACAGAGGAGGAAGAGAGAGGTGGAGAGAAGAAAGAACAGGCGAAGGACATGTATAATGAGGAAGAACTGAATTTGAACCTGGCAGAAGGCTGTGTTGACAGAAAGGTGTCAGCAGTGAGAGAAAATGTTATGGCATCAGAAGAAGTAAAGGAAGAAGAAATGGTCTTAAAAGTTTTGAAAAAAGGAGAAATAGAGGAACAAGACCAGAGGTCCAGCCTACACAAAGTGACTCTGACTGAACTTCTTACCCAGGGAGCCCCGCTCACCCATCCACCTCCAGCCGCGTCTCAATTGGAGGTAACCCTGCATCAGCTCCAGTGCCTCAGCCTCTCGGCCCCGTAACCTCACCTCAACACTCCCCTCCTGCCGACACAATCTGACACTAATAATCAGTGGCAAAACTCAACCAAAAGCATAGATGCGTGTCAACTTGCTAACTTCACAGTTTGTTGGGGCCCTTTTTAATATGACGTGGTGCACACACTTGATGAAAAACCTTGTGATTTGCATACTCCAGTATCCTCTCCTTCACTGGATCAGGGACTCTAATGCATGACTGCATGACTTGTTTAGAGATTTAAGCACTTCAGTGACAGTCTTTGGCTTAGTTTCTTAGCATGTGGTATTCATTTGTGTCAATTAGATTTCATGCACAACAGTGTGGAGCTATTTTATGAACAAAGCCGTACAGAACCACAGTTAACAGTGACACCTAGAGCAGTTTGTTTCAGACATCTGAAGCAGAGCACAGACTGTTCTGTTACTGCTGTACCCCCTCTGCATGCATTTATTTGTGCCCATTTTGCCTTTTTCTCCATTAGAGCCTTGATGCCACAGAGGTGGGTACCAAAGAAATGCCTGTGATCCACACAGAGACAAAAACAATCACCTATGAGTCTGCAGAGGTACGTATGAACAAAACATATTATCTTCATTTTACATCTTGTACCATTTGGAAAGATGTGGGAAATGATTGTGATTAAAGAATCACACATAATAGGGTCTGTAATTTGCCTTAAAAATGCCCTAAAAAAGCTTCATGAAGTGATATTTTTGGCCACTTACGGGCAGCAGAAACAAGGTTGTGATACCAACACTGACATATTATCACCTTTTAAGTTGATATGGCAAGTATGTTAGCAATGTTGTTGTTTTTATTATTAGATCTCCTTGTAGCTCTCCACTACCTCCTGAAGGATTTATCTGGCTAAATTCTCTACTCTGTTCACAAATTAGTTGCAAACTTCCGTTTTGTGCTGTGCAGGTAGTGTACTCTGAGTTTTGGAACTTCTTGATTTCGGACCGAAAAACAATGCTGATGAGAGTTGCGAGGATAAACGAAAACATTACAGTTGCGTGCCATAAAACCAAAACAATGAGCTGAAAGACTTTATAAAGCTCCTTATCAATGAGGCGACCTGTCGGGTGTTCGTCACTACAAGGGACTTCTTTCACATAAACCTAAAGCTGTATTTAGCAATATTCTTTATATTAACTGGATCCAGTTACTACTGTATTTGTGGTGTGAAAGTTTTCACTGGTAGTTTCACAGAGAATTATCGATCAATTACGCAATTCCTCTCAGATCTACTGAGCTTTTTAGCCACTATAAGCTTTGTGTTTTGGTTTTGCATCCCTTAAACTCCACCATCAACCCCATTTTTAGCCACAGCAGGTTGGTGTATCAAAAAATAAAAACCTCACTAGCTGGTGAACATAGCTCTTAGCACCTAAAAAGACATATTTTTGAAGAACTGGTGGAGATGAAAAGTGAATTTTGGACTTGCATTCTTCAGGTGGCGGGAAAAACAAAACTAAGTGAACACTTACGGTGCTCTGTGTCTGCTATATATGTAAATAAGCGACTGGTATCAAACATGACCGCCAACTTTCTATGGTGACAGTATGCCCATGTTTTCATATTATTGAGGATTTCCTCTGCCCACAAGTGTCCAAAAAATCAATTAACGCCAATTAGCGCTAAATAATAATTAATAGGAGCTCAATAAGTCTTTTATCGTCATATCTATAATACAAATATAACATGTATTTTAAAAGAGTGTTTTGCTTATCAACAGGTTGACACTAATGGTGACGTGGACCCCGGCGTGTTGCTGAGTGCTCAGACCATCACCTCGGAAACCACCAGCACCACTACCACCACACACATCACTAAGGTGAGGCTTCCCTAATTGTACCTTTTGGTCTCATAACACTTGAAGCCTTAAACTTGACTACAGCGATACATGTCTGCTTTAGCCATTCTCCACTGCAGAATTTAAAATAGTTGGAAAAGGAAGCGTACCTATATTTGTAGTATAGAGAGACATGGAAACACAGACTTGTTGTGCTTTTGTTATAAAAAAACATTAATGTGTGTTTTTATTTTGTAGTTCACTTGTACAAAAGTCTTGGCTTTAATAACCAGAAATGAGCAACTTCAGTTTGTATTTAATTGGGGCTGCAACTTATTATTGTAGAAGACATTCAGTTTACTGTCAAGACTAAGAAAATATTTCATTTAGAAATTGTAACCAGTGAATTTTTGCTTTAGAAAAATGTTTTAAAAAAGCTAAGTAAATCAACAAATTGATTAATCAGTAAGACTAGAGAACTGTTTGCACAGTTTACCAGAATTTCATTTTGTTTTCGTACAACCTTACTGTCCTCTGCGGCCCCATTTGAGGATTTAGACTGACTAGAAGGGTGCGTTTAAATAAAAATATACCTTGATAAAACTGTGTTTTAAGAACACTTTCGGATGTTTGTTCCTGTATGTTTTTGTGTGTACATTGATTTAAGTCCTCCTTCTTTTATCTGCTGGTCAGACGGTGAAAGGAGGAGTATCAGAGACGAGAATTGAGAAAAGGATTGTCATCACTGGAGATGCAGACATTGACCACGATGAGGTCACTTCACTGTTTCTCATTTATTTTCCAGTGTTCTCATTAGTTTTCTTTGCCTGTAAAGTCAATAAGTGGATTTGAGCAATGACCATGAAAAAAGTAAAATGCTAGTGACCCCTCAGGACATTAACTTTTACTTTGCGAGCATGTGGCATTTTAAACAAAACATTATTAACGCGTGATGTGACTTTAACAAATACTGGAAGTATGAAAAATGTGACTAAAAGTGGCTTCCCTGTTGGCATATTGACTCACAATCCAACATCCCTGCTCCCTCCCCGCCTTCCCCATTTTCTGTCTCCCCCTGGTGATCCCTCCTGGTACTGCACTCCCGTATATAGGCCCTGGCTCAGGCCATAAAGGAGGCTAAAGAACAGCATCCTGACATGTCAGTGACCAAAGTAGTGGTACATAAAGAGACAGAGATCACGCCAGAGGAGGGGGAGGACTGACCCAGGTAAGACAATGAGGTCCCAGTCCTTGTCCCAGCTCTGTCCGTTTTAGTCTGGCTCGATCTGGTTTTGATTTGGTCGGACTGGGCTTTTTTTCAAGCTGGTCTCCATTCTTGGGCATGCTGCTTTCCCATCAGCACTTCTTCTCACTGGTACAGACAGCCCTGCTTCTGTAGCACTTACAGCTAATGCATCATGCTGTTATCATTCCAGCTCCACTCCCCCTGCAGGGAAAAGGTTGGCTGATGCGTGTGTGCATTCAGACCGGATATTATAGTCTCAACCCGTAATGACAAGGCTTAAAAACCTTTACAGTAATGCTCCTGGCAGTGTCATGCAATCTCCTATAATTTGACTGCAACACTCCCCCCTGCTGGAAAGAAACACATTCCCTTTTTATTAGAGAGAGCTGCTGTGTGTACTGAACTGTCTTCTTTGAATAGACAACTGGTTTGTCATTTAAAAAAAAAAAATCTAAATTACAATTCAACAGTTTCCAAAATATGTGAAAAGGGTTTCTTAAATACGAACATGTAGTGGAAAACAAGTTATGTTGAAATAGCGACATACTGCATGTCGTGTAATATCCTGTAAAACATTCTCCACATATTGTGAGGCTGCACATTGTAGACAAAACAAAAGGCACCGGCAGTGATGAACGATAAAATACTGGCTGAACCGGCTTCTGCTTCTCAGAGCACTCTGCAAACTCACCCGTATCGACTGAAATCTGATCTTGATGATACATGCTTTTCAACTCTGTTCTTTCAGGCAAAATCTTATACCATAACTGGAGGGCTTCCTATATTACAAGATATACAAAGACTAAAAGGAGTGGATTAAATTAGCAGAAAAACACTGCTTAAATGTATGTAGCATGTATACATGAATTTAAAATACGCTTAAATAGATTGATATCAAATAAATCATTAATATTGACAATATTCTGCACATAAAAGGTCAATAAATGAAGTTATCTAATAGTGTTGGTATGAGTATTACTGTTTACTGTATACATAAATAAAAGAAGACAATAATAATAACAGTTTAGCACTGCACAGCAGCTTAATTTCATAGGGAGAAGAGTTCATGCATGGGCAGAATCCCTGAAGTACAAGAAACAATTTGTGACACACTGCTCCTTTCAGATGCACTCTTCCTTTCTGTGTGGGGGAGGAGAAATAGGTCAGCAGTCCTTGTGGCAGTGTTTGTACAAACTTCACAAATGCAGCCATTTGTGTTTCAACTTGTCTGTGTTGAGCATTATTTAAGGCGCAGAGCTGCGTGAGGGAAGCCCTCATTCCATTGCACCACACCATGTCGTTATAACCCTCGCCAACTTTTCCCTCAAGCATTTTGTCTCTGGAAACTGGAATTGTCCAGTTTATTCTTAATTCACCTTTTTGGCTCTGAAGCTTGTTATTTCTCTGGCTTTTGACTGAAACGATCCCAAGGCGCAGGGTTTGGGATGAGCAAGCTTGCATGTGTGTACTTGTGTGACTCACCAGATGGGAATGCTTGGCTTTGTTTCTGCAGCCTTGCCCTCAGTTGTGTTTGTGTGTGTGTGTGTGTGTGTGTGTGTGTGTGTGTGTGTGTGTGCGCGCGCATGGGGGCGCGTATGTTGTCTAATATCTGTGTGTCAGATCGGCTGTGTTTCTGAGCAGCACTGTTAACATGATACTAAATGTTTTTTTTTCTCTGGTCTTTTGGATGTTTTTCTCTGTCCAGCGTAGATACACACAGAGTGTTAGGGCAAATACAATATAACAAAAACTTTTTGAGCAGCATCGTCAACAGTGTTAAAATTAAAAGGTTACTTTGAGACCACACACACAGCGAGCCGCAGGCCAGTGTGAGCTTCACGTCACACAACTCTTCTCCAGCTCAAACCCTTCATGTTAACACATTAATGGTTAAAAAGGTTAAATATTAGGTTTTTCATGTATTCTTTCAGGCTCATTATTCAGTATATTCTAATCCCTTAACTACCTAACTATTCTCAAAGTCCATCTGCGTTTGAACTTAACACATCCATCCATCAACTAAATGGTTCTCAAAAACAAATATAATCCAGTAGACTAAGAAAATGGCTCCCTTTCCATCTTTGATGATGCAGCTTTTGGGAATAAAGCGTGCCGTACTGGAGAAGAGTTGAGTGGCATGTTTTAATGTTGATGGACTGAAATCAAAATTCAAACCTCATGTTTACAGATCGAGAATGATGGTTTTCTTTATTTTTCAGTTGTGACAGCAGCTTTCCTGGCTTAGTGTTTATGGTCACACTCAAAATGATTAGTAAAATAGTTGCCATTAATTTTTTTGGTATGCGAACGGTCTTAACGCTTAAATCCGATTCATTGCCCAGATCCGGTTTTTTTGTTTGTTTTTTTGATTGACTATTCACAATATTTTTTAAATGTGGCCCATGTCAGACTCCAGACTGGCCACGGCCCATTAGTGACATGCCCAAAAAAATAATACGTCACACACAGGACGCTGTCGTGCGGAAGCAAACATGGATGCCACAGAGGTTAGCGTCTACAGTTTCATTTTTAAGTTGATTTCAGGTGGAAGAAAGGGAGTGTGTGTGCAAATGATAACAAGGACGAGGAGAAAGCGCGCCAAATTTTTAATAATGGATTCATTTTCCACTTCATCTTCGCTAGTGCAGAAGTGTGATCACAGTCGCTCTAGAGAGTCGCATGAACTCTGATCCAACTGTCCAGACTGTCTCATTGGGGAAAAAAAATAAAAATACAACGGGTTTAAGATCAGATTCCTTGTGACACTCGCTGTTCACACTGTTAAGAAACAATCTGATATGAGTGTCATATGAGCAAAAACATCTGATTTGGGTCACTGTGGCCTGCAGTCTGAATGCAGCTTTAGTTAGAGTCAGAAACTGCCCGATCAGCCTGTGTGTAACTATTTGCATTTCTGTAACTCAGTAGTCCCTCTGTGTTTGTGTTTATTGGGCCAAAACTGCCATAACCTTTTATCAGGCTCATTTTTAGCCTTTTGGCAGGAGCGCTGTGGCACTGAAGGTTCAGATGTGATTAAACACGCAGGATGGTACTAACTGCTGTTTCCTCTGTACTTCCAGGAGTAACGCTGAGGGCTGTTTTCTGTTCAACCTACCAGAATCCAACATCTACATATTACTCCGGGAGTCTCAGAAGACTAGAAAGGCTCCTACTCTCCAAATGCTGCAGCTCTCCGCTAGTCGCAACCATCACCTGCAAAATAAATGAATGCATTTTGCATGAGAAGGACGCAATGTTGCATTATCAAACAAACGGCAAGATTATACTGAAAACTGTCTGATTTTAAAAATGGTTCTCGACCCATCTGCACGCCGAATCCCCGTGTGTGCAGCAAGCAAACTTTTTGCTTTCACTGCCTTATGACATTGATGCATTTTTATGATTGAGAGTAATTATTGTAGCAAACGTTTTATTTATGAAATAAAGCCATCACTCCAGAAACTTAAATCGCTGTAGGCTTTATATGTTAGGGAGCATACACTATTTAACCTTGCTGTAGACGTGCCAACCCAGCAAGCATTGCCTCACCCACACCAACAACCCAATGATTTGCTGTGAGGGATGCCACTACAGAAATCACTACAGCCCAGTAATGTACATATCCAAGCTTTCCTAGGAGAATAGCAAATTATCTTTCACAGTTGATTTTTGTCGTGTCTATTCCAATTGCATTTTCCTTTTTTATGATCATTTCAGTATTTTTCCACCAGTTTTTGTTTTGTTGGCAAAATGCCAAGGAATCAAGATTTCTGTGCAAGAAATGGAGTTTTATGTGCCTGTGCAGGATTTGAATGTTTTCCAGGGTAGATGATCGGCTGCAACACCAGTCCCAGGGCTGTGTGACTGTGAGGCAAAGGGCTCAGACTGCCGAGCTCTTCCCAAATTAGATGCAAAGCCAAGAGAGATCTGTCAGCCCACCACCACCCTGAACATGTCAACTGTATGCCTCCCTCATCTGTTCAACTGTGTCTGAATAACCTGTTCGTGTACAGCCATGTTTTCCTCAGAAAGGTGAAATAAAACTGGCAAATGCATTTGTTTTAATTGGCGGTTTTCTTTTAAAAAATAAAATGTTGTCCAAAGCACTGAAACTTGTGTCCCCGTTGGAGCTATTGATTGAGTATTGATATGTTTTAACACTCAGATATGGAGTCATCGTTGTGAGCGATAATTCAGATTTCAGGGCCTTGCTGATTTTACTAGTTACCATTAAACAAGACACTGAGTATCCCATGTGTTCACATCATCATAACTTATAAATCGCGTTTTATACAGCCATGGTATGTGATACTGAGCCCTTAAAAAGATTTAATCATAATCTTAAAATTGCTGAGGCTTATTCACAAATTTGGAGGTTACTGTGCAAAAATGTATTTGTAAATTATAAAGATTTTCAGTAAGTATTCATTAGTATATTCTTAAAAGAAATATTTAAAAAATAATAATAATCCACTAGCAAATGCGCTAAGGTCTATGTGCCTGAGCAATAAGACAAAACAGATTTCATACCCTTAGGCACTAAAATAACCTGATGAACAAGGGTGAGTAAATATTGGTTAAAAAAGAAATGTATTAATGGGAGTTGGTAAAATCTGTAAACTGTAGTCTATCTATTATCCATTAAACCAAATGCTCTAAACACTTAATTTATCTGTTAAAATAAGAACCCTCTTCTTAGTTAAGACGGGATTTGTACAGCTTCAGGTAATTAAGTCGAGGACACGGAAGCTCCCGAAGCCCCGCCCCGCTGTGTACGTGCGTGTGTGGCAGAGAGCAGCAAAATGCGCTCTCACTCTGTTTCTGTTTGCAGATCTCTTATCTCTAAAATCGTTATCCCACAAACAACCTTTCGTTTTTGTTTTGTTTCGCACTTCCAATACCAAAAGATAGAGGCGATAAAACTGTTGCCTTTGGCCCGCAGAGAATCAGGGCTGTCTTAACAACGGGACCTTTGGACCTTCTATAACAGTTAGACAGATGCATGGCCTTCGTCCATTTGTGTTCTCTTAAAAGTCTTTAAATACTAAGAAATTAAGCAGAGAGGTATTTTTAATACTTCTAGTGACTCTTACCAGGGTAAGTTAACAATTTTAAAGGCTTATTATACATTTGTATTTATAACTTTTTGTCATATTATACCACACATTTTCATTATGTCACACACTATGCTGAAACACAAAATAGTCTCAAAAAGTAGGTCATCCATGTTGTTATAGTGGGAAGATGGAGATTCCAAAAACACTACTCTGTGTAAAATAGTATGTTCTTAAATGACTGAAGTGGTATTTTCCATTTGTACATATTTCATTTCAGCAAGACAATATTATGCCATGCTATTTACATTAAAGACCATTTGGATGAATAAGTTACATTTCCCTTTTTTAGAGTGTAATTGTAATGTACAGCCTATTTATACAGATCAATGGCAGAACAAGCTCATCATTAAAATGTTGTAGGCCAATAATAACTACAAAGGTGTAGTATTTTACCGCAGCAAGTTAAAGAATCAAACAAATACATATAAAAGAAACGCAACAGAAAGGATGGGGGAACGGGGTATTGTTTATTGTTTAGATGTTTAACCCTGAAAACCTGTTTTTTCCATCAGTTTCTTCAATGAGTGATCCTACATGGCTATTTCAACTGAGGGGTTTCTGTGTGTGCCTTTTTTGTCTTTGCTGTTTTCACTGGTTTTTAAGTGGACATAGTTTGCAAATGGTGTTGAACATACTTCTGAGGACCAATCAGGATTTAGATTTGAACTCTGTGCCCTTGCACTGTTGTATTCCTATTTACAGTTTATGGAAACAGTTTGTTTTGTTGTTCCTTGTTGTTTTTTATGTAAGTATTTAGATGATTTAGCCTACTTAGAAGTACTAATACCACACTGTGAAAATACTCCACTATAATAAGCAAAATGTACTTACAGTAGACTTGAAAAGTAAAAGTACTCATTATGCAGAGAAATGGTCTCTGTGTTTTACTATTATATTAATTTTTTTTAATTAATATTACTGCAATAATGTGTATGTTGCATTTTACTGCTGTAGATGTTTATGGTTGTGCTAATATTACCTGCTTTATAGGCTACACTGTTGGATAGTTGAATCTACAGGACTGCATCATATAAAAGATCATCATATATGTATTTGTAATGTCACTGTCCCGGGAGAAACACGTATCTCTAAAAAGTCAACATTTCAAGTTTCTTTTTAATTGTTTATTAAGCTGAAGAAGTAGGATCATATTCTCGACGTATAAATAAACACTTGACCATTTTATCAGGAAAAAAAATCACATACAAAACTTGGAGATACATGGTTTTCAGTGGACAGGAAGGGTGTGGAAATGTGTAATCTGAAAAGTAACTAAAGCTGTCAGACAAATGTAAAAGCAGAATATTTGTTTTGAATTATTGCGGAGTATAAAGTTGCATAAAATGAAAGTCCTTAGGTAAAGTACCTCAAATTTTTACTTAAGTAAAGTACTAGAGGGAATTACTTATTTACATTCCACCACCGCTTTTTTTATTCATTCAGATTCAGAATCAGAGAAACTTTACTGATCCTGGAGGGGAAATTGTTGTTACAGTTGCTCACATTGCTAATCAAGGCATTAAAGATATAGAAATAATAATAAAAGGTTGGCAAGTAGAAAATGTAAAAATATAATATAAAGATATAAATAGGAGTGTGGAAATATGTACAGTATTCTACAGTACGTGACGTGTAATGAAGAAATACCTACAGATTAATGGGACAGAATAAACCCCAGTATTGCACATTAGTGGAGTAGAACAGATTAAGTGGTTATCTGTAAATATTTATATTTTAATAGCACATTTCTTCTGTTTATGTACATGTTATATTTATATTATTATAACTAGTTATAAGCCCAATTGAATTGAATTGAACGGAATCTTTCGCGGAGTGAGTCGTCCTCGCGAACATAGACGATCCCTGTGGAGTACTTGCTCCGGTGCTGTAGGTGGCAGCAGAACAGCGCGACATTTCCTGTGAAGCCCAATAGTCACAACAAGAGGAGGAAGAGGAAAAACGACAGCTCTGGATCGTCGTCGACTGCCTTGCGTGACAACACAGGGATCGCGTTCAGGCTTCGGGTATTAAACATTTTTAATTTTCTCTTTGTCGCTGCGGACGGCGCAGGAAACGACGCGGCGGGTTTTCGCCGTCAGTCGGCCTGCTCGCCGCCGTGTCCTCCGCTGTTTGTGAACTGCTAAAGACACCAGAAACATGCCAATGGAGGCTTGCTGACCAAAATGGCTGGGCGCAGTGAAATGTGAAATATTCCTGCTAAGGTTATCCTTTCTGCACGCAGCGCGACTGTCACGCGAGCACGGCGGCTAAAATGCATTACTGAAGTTGAGAAAAGTGCAAATGTTTGTTTCTGCTAGCGTTTAGATTTTTATTAGCATTACTGCGGCTTTTACTGCTATCGGGCC
The DNA here is from genome assembly GCF_021292245.1 of Micropterus dolomieu. Classification (NCBI taxonomy): domain Eukaryota; kingdom Metazoa; phylum Chordata; class Actinopteri; order Centrarchiformes; family Centrarchidae; genus Micropterus; species Micropterus dolomieu. Next base: position 8,214,442 of record NC_060155.1, on the reverse strand, counting down.
TGGCGTGTTTTTCCCCCCCAAACGAATTGTGCATGATTGATTTAGCCACTTTTGTTTATGCGATAACGTTATCGGTTACTCCTGTGCGTGATTGTGTGTCCTAATACTGGAATCTGTGTGTCTTATCATAAGAAGAAGCATGCAAATAGAGCTCCACCCGTCCTCCTGGCAGGTTATACATGCCCGATCTGTTGTGGAAATCAAAATATTTGACCATTTGCTGTTTCCCCTCTCCAGGTTGCTCCAATTTGACCTGCAACATGTCTGACTTACTGAGATATATCGACTATGACCACAAAGCCACCTTTCTGAAAATGCTCAACCAACAGAGGATGGAGGGTGAGCACTGTGATGTGGTGGTGGTGGTGGAGAACATAGAGTTCAGGGCTCACCGCTGTGTCTTGGCAGCATGCAGCAACTACTTCAAAAAGCTTTTCAAGAAACAGAGTGAAGAGGACAACTCCATCGTGGAGTTGGACTTCATCCGCTCTGACATCTTTGAAGAGGTGCTCAATTACATGTACACAGCCAGGCTCGCTGTGAGGAAGAAGGACATCAATATGATGATGTCATCCGGCCAGATCCTGGGGATCAACTTCCTGGATAACTTGTGTACCCAGAAACGTGAGCTGACCAACATGAAGACCCGGGAGAACCAGGCTCCCGGAGACCACGGGATGCGAGCTCAGGACGCCATCCTGAAGGAGCTGGCCATGGAGGAGGTGAGGAAGAACAGTTTCTATGACCAGGGCATGGATAGTATGGGGCCCGGGGGCTCTCATGTGTCTCAGCCGCACAACTACAACACCAACATGAGCAAAGATCCTCACAGCCACGGCTGGGGCTCCTCTTCCACCAGCGACATGAAGCTGGAGTACCTGCTGTACGGCCACCGCGACCACGGCTCCTGCCAGAGCACGGGTGCGAAGCCCATGGACCACAACGCCAAAAAGGAGCGGCTGCTCACCGCCAACCGCCCCTACGGCTGCGAGCACTGCCCGAAAGCCTTCACCACCGCTGCCCACCTCAAGGAGCACCTGAAGATCCACTCCGGCTTCAAGCCTCACCGCTGCGTGGTGTGCGGCAAGGCCTTCATCAGGGGCCCCGACCTGAAGAGGCACGAGAGGGTCCACAGCAACGAGAGGCCCTTCGCATGTCAAATGTGCGAAAAGGCCTTCAAGCACAAGTCTCACCTGAAAGACCACGAACGGCAGCACCGGGGCGAGCGGCCATTCAATTGCGGCTCCTGCGACAAAGCCTTCATCAAAGCGTCGGATCTGAAGCGCCACTGGAACACGATGCATAGCGGCAACTCCCGCAGACAGATGTCCCTGTCTCCTGCTGCCTCCCAGCAAGGCCAGGCAGAGGCTACCGACCAGAGAGACTGGAAAATGGAGACCGGGCCACATTCGCACAACTCGGGGGACTGTTGAGCCTGCAGACACACCAAACCACACTCAAACTGACCTACAGACACGCACGCACCCACAACAGTCACTTAAAAACATGTATACACACTGACACACCACAACCCTGTGACAGGCTAAGGGCCTGGCATCACATGGACATTGATCGGAGTGAGTAACGAGATCATAGCATGTTCATAAGACTGTGGGGCTGTATTATTATTCTAAAGAGTTATGTCAAAATGATGTTTTCTTTCCACCTGTAAAATCATGTAAATGTTTAGTTCACTCTACTATACATATATTTTTCACAAAGCATCGTTGCTATCTTGACTGGGGGTTCTCATAACATTATTCTCTTTTTACTTTTATGGGATATGTAACATTTAAATGTTTGTTTAACCTTTACTGGATTTTATGGAGATAAAAGAGAGAAACAGAGTGGGGAGGGGGATTTTTCTGCATAACATTTGTTGCATTGAGTATATTCATGTGGATGTTTTTAATGGATGTGTTTAGTTGTATTGATTGATATTACACTGTAAGAGTAAGAGTCACCATTTTGCATTTGATGCAGATGATACCAAAGTCTTGGGCCCTTGACGGATCGTCTTTGAAGGCTGTCCTGCCCAAGCAACCGGCCAACTAGATTTACTGTTATACAGTATAACTGTCATCCAGCTATCAACAGTTAATGATAGATGTCTGTATATACTGTAGCTTAGTTTGTTGCACAATTAGAGTACAAAATAATGATTTATGCACATATAACATTGTCCTACTCCTACACTTTGACAATAAACACCATTTGCTGTGTTTTATTGTTTTTGCAAAGTCTGGTTTTTGCTGAAGAGAGCTCAGCAAGCAGGATCCTGCAGACAGCACCTGAACACTTCTGGAGACAGATCTGGAACGTTAAACTCTATAATGTTGAAAATGTTGAACGATACAAGCAACAGCCGACGTTTATTAATAAAAGCGTGTGTTGTGGAAGTTACAGTTAAAGTCTTCTGCAGCGGCCACATTGGTTAAAGTGGTCAGATGTCGATGTTTGTTATGGTTGTAGTGAAAAGGTTTGTGGATGTTGATTTTCCACTTTGTAAGCACAACATTATCGACTTGTGACATGTGGGTACCGTGACAATATTATCAGTGCAAAACAAAAAGTTAAAGCCTTCTCCTTCAAGGGCGGGGGGGACACAGGCATCTGCAGCAACACAATGTTGGTAAATCAAGACTAACTCATGCTGCTTGTAAAGTTGCTGTATTCGGTTATGTTTCCCAACAAAGATGCACCTGGGAAACAACATAATAACCAGAGCTGCAGCTAATGATTATTTTCATTATTGATTTATCTGCTGATTACTTCATACTTGATTTTTTTAGGATATAAGTTGTCAAACTTGTGGAAAATGTCTTGGTTTCCCAGACATCAAGGTGACGTCTTCAAATGTGTTGTTTTGTCTGACCAACTGTCAAAAACTCAGATGTTCAAAAGCAAAAAATCCTCACACAAGTTTTTGCATTTTTGTTTGAAAATGTTCATCTTATAGTTGCAGCTCTAATAATAAAAGAGATGCTTATAATTAAACCTGACACTGTTAGTCCAGCTAGCTGAAAATGAATATGCAACTTCACTGATAACTGATAAATTGTTTTGAGAGGAGAAATGCAAAATATTCTCAAGTTCCAGCTTCCTTATTCTGATGATTTGTTGCTTTTCATGTTTTGGTACACAGAATATATTTGGGCTTTAGGCTATTGGTTGGACAAAGCAAGCCATTTTTCAACATTGAATATGGATTAAGTTCTTAATGTAGACATTTAGTGATAGTGAAAATGACCTCTGAGTGTGTAGTGTTAATTTCACGTTTACTTCATCCCGGGATGCAGCAGTGTCTCTGTATTTGGTTTGTTTATAAGCCTGGCCAATACAAACAATCACATCTGCTGCCCAGCCCCCACCCAACCCTGAAGTCCGCTGCACCTTTGGGTTTGTTCAGCTCTAGTTCAGTTCTTTAGTTTGACTCTGACATGAAACTAACCCCTCAGTGGCGCGAGTGTCTCATGAGGGTAAAAACACTTTGCACGGTACATAAAGCCAGCAAACACACCCAACATGGTTGTGTTTCATCGTCAAGAAAAAAACTTCTCAGCAGCTCTCCCATACTCTGCATGCAACACTAGATGGTGCCCTGTTCATAGTGATTGACCTGTTGCTGCCTAATTTGACCTGCTCATGTTGACTGTCCAGGACTGAAGAAATACCGAAGACACTGATAGCACAGCAGAACAGAAGTCACTGGGGTTTTATTAAAGGAAGGAAGCCAGGCTCACTTGGAAGCGCATATGGTAACTGCAAAATATATGCGCTCTCACACCTCCCTGTTTTCCATATATTTACATACATCTGACTCTAGTGGATGGAGTGGGGCCAGTGCAATATCAGGCATTCACTGTCTCCGCTCTGTTTGCATTGACAGTCAGATGGAAATAGTCTGTACCTATTTATGACAGTTTGACCACACAGTCTGGAGGGAGAACGTCCTCAAAAGTGGTCCTGTTTGTGGCATGTATCTTAAGATTGATCTGTTCTTAACTGTCAACAGGGAAAGAGTTTGATCGGCTGTAATTTGGGGTGAAGCACTTTTGTGGAAAACTGACGTCAGTGTCTAATGGAAAAGGCGGGCCTGGTGTCACTGATGTCAGTTGATGCCGAGATCTGTTTTCTGCATTTTCTGGCCTTGCTGTGTGTGCGTGTGTGTGTGTGTGTGTGTGTTGTGAGTGCATTAAAGCCAGTGAACGACGCAGGATATGCTTTTGCATCACATTGTTGACTGACTAAGGCTGGGTGTGTGTGCGCCTTTGTGTCGTGACTGCCTGTTTGTGTGTATTTGTAGAGAGGTTGGAAATGTATTGCGTGCATGGCTTATATTGGCGTGTGTGTGCATGCCAAGGGATTTGAGTGATGAAGGCTTATTGGGTGTTTGTATGTGTGTGCTCAAGCATGTGCCTAAACGCTGTTATATGTGCGTGCACGCATGCGTGCATGTGTATGCATATGTAATGACTGGGGGGAGGGGTCACGGAGGACAAAACGCATGTACATACACTTGGGCGATTATTTACTAAAGGTCCCACATTTGTGCATGTGTGTGTTTGTGATTAGTACAACTGAGCCTTGCAGACACATACGTGCGTGTTTGTACATCTGTGTGTATGCATCCTGCCACTGCACATGTGTACGTGTGACTTTTAACCCAGGGATTGATACCATTGTTATCACAGAGGCAGGAGAATTTATTTTAATGTTGACACATTAATAGCCTAGTATAATTCATTATTGTTATCTGGTTTCATCAGCAATATAGCTTTGTTTTCTTTTTTTTATTGCTTCAGGTGTTTCTACGGAAGCCCTGAGAGGAAAGTGCAAAAAATATATTCTTGTGATCCATTTTCTAAATCTGATTTATTAGACTCATTCTCAGGTTCATACTTTTATTTTACATGTCTACCAGAAAACATTTACATGCTTTAATGTTTAAAAAACAATATCTTTTCTTATACTGTCCATTGCTTCAGCACCTCTATCTATCTCTAAGTGGGAACCTCTGGGTCTTAAAAGTGAAACCAATGCACTCTTATAACACTGTCAGACTCACAATGGACTTTTAAAAGCGTCAAAATCAATGCATGGATTCTTCTTTCTTGTCAAAACCAAGTGGTAACCTCTGGGTCTGAAAAGTGAAGCCAATGAGGAAGTGCTTTAAACCTACATTATTTCTAATGGCCAGCAGGGGGCGACTCCACTGGTTGACAAAATAATTTAGATTTTGTCACTGGGAAAACCAGTAGGCCTACAACTTTTTTTTACCACCTGTTTTTAAGCACTTAGAAAGATTCTCCTGGCAAAGCATTTCACTTGTTCTTAAGTCGTAAACACAGGAGAGAAATAATTTAGATCAGACTTTGACAATGGATAACCAGAAATGTCATTTCTCACTTTTTCCTCTCAGGGCTTCCATAGAAGCGCCTGAAGTGATAAAAAAAAGATGTTAAAAATAAAAATATAGTGACATAACTGAGGAAAACAGATAAAACAACAAAAGTGAATCATACTAGGCTATTAATGTGGTCCACATTTAAATAAACAGCTGGTTTTATCCTGCTTCTGTGATAACAGTGGTCACTTGCTTTTGGCTGCTGAAGCCTGGGTTATTTTGTCTCCTGCGCACGCACATGCATGTGCACGTGCAGTCACTGGATGTGCGCACAGGCCTGCGTGGCTCCTATGCATACATACATTTGTAATTTTGGAGCGTGAGTGTGCACTTATGCATGTGTATGTGCATGCATTGGAGAGTGTTTATATTTTTGTGTGCGCTATATGCATAATGAGTTCTGTGTGTGCTCACGCACATCCGTGAGTGAGTGACAGGCAGCGAGTGAGTGTGCATTCATGTGACTCTCTGCGTGTACTCATCCGTGCCTGTGCGTGAGGGTCATGCATCAGTGTGGAGCAGGGTGTGTGTGTGTGTGTGTGTTAGTCCTTATTTGTTGTTATGTATGCATGCATGTATGTGCATGCAAATGCACACATCATCACTATTTAGGGAATTTATGTGTCAGCAGGCTGAATTCTATAATGCAGGTAGTCACATGTTTGTGTGTGTGTGTGTGTGTGTGTGTGTGTGTGTGTGTGCGCGTGTGTGTGCATGTGTGGCATACATTAGTAGCTAGTGTGGGGGCTGTGCATTCAGATTCATGTCTGCATAACTTTATGCGGCTTTCTGTATGTGTTTATGCTCTCTTCGGCTTCGGTTTATGTGTGTGTGGGCGCGAGTGCATGTGTGTGTGTGTGTGAGTGTGTGTGATTGCACGTATGTGTATATGTGTACAGTGAACACCCGGTTTCCATTACCCCGGCCGGCATGGTTCCCTCAGCCAGACCACAAACCTCCTGTCTCCACTCTGGCTCCACCCAGCGCTGCCACAGGCTTCCCAGAAAAGAACAGCATCTAATTAAAAAACTTTAATTACATTCATCTCATCTCTCACACACACATACACACACTCGGGGAGAATAAAACAACTGTATACAAACAATCCCATGTGATAAATGGGCATGAAAGGCAAAGCCAGCATTTTTTTTCCGCCCGGGCGAAATGGCTTTTAATCAGAGTTGCTGACATTCATGAGCCATATAGTTTCCTGTGATGTCGTCCTCCACTTGAGCACCATCTGGAATTTCTTCAGTTTTAAGGACTTCATGATCATGGTGTCTCTCTGTCCTCCAGTGTCTTTTCATGAGACGTTTTATGTCCTTGATCTGATCTCCAAGGCATCTTAAACCTAAAAAAAGAAGCATAAATCATCTTACAACTGTGTATCTCCAGTTTCTGAATAAACTCTCACCGAGGCTTTTAAACTGATTTGTAGGGCAGCTCTCAGAGTACGACACAACTGTAAAATAACACTCGATTCACGGCTTATCTCCAGAGTGAATGTCACATTAATGCGAGGAGGAGCTCTGAGGAATGTTCCCTGGGGGGGGTTTCACTCATCACCTTGAACACAGGAGCTCCTATCTGACCAGGTTCCTCCTTTTCCCATCAGACCACATAGAAGCAGGTTTATTAACTGTGTTTTTCTGTGTCCGCAGACAAGGTACGTCTTTGTTGATGGGCATGGTGTTGACCTGCAGAGTCAGACCTGTGGAGGTGGGTTATCAGTCCATCTCCACAGGACTGAGAGAGCCGGCTGCGATCTGCCGGCAGGAGCCCTTGTTCAGGGCTGGACCAGATGTTCCAGCTGAGAGGTTATCATCGCATCTCTCCTCAGTTGGGAGTCCAGGCCTGCTCACCCCCTCCCACGTCACTGTCTCTCCCCTCTCTCCTCTTTTGTCTCTTTTACCTCTGTGGTACTCCTCTCTTATAATCTCCTCACCCTCCCCACCTGCCCTGGTTTCCTCTACATCCTTGTATCCTTCTCTCTTTCCTTCCCTCTTCTCCTGCCCCCCCCACCGCCACCGCCACCACCACCATTTCATTTCCCTCACCTTCCTCTTCACGTCTCCTCTCCCCTCCTCTTCTTCCTTTTCCCCCCTCTAATTCTCTCCTCTCATTTATCTCCCCCTCCTGACCTGCGCTCTTCATTTACCCACTCTCCTCCCCTCCCCTTTTCTTTCCTATCCTTTCCTTTACTCCCCTCTCATTTATCTCCACTTCCATCCACCCTTTGTCCAACCTTACTTCATCTTCTTCTGCCTTTCTTCTTCTCCTCCTATCATTTTTCTCATTTCTTTTCCTTCTTTCTTATCTCTCATCTCCTCCTCGTTGTCCTTCTCCCTTGTCCTCTATTCCTCTCCTGGCTTCTTCTCCTGTCCTCCTCTCCAGTTTTCTCCTCCCCTCCTTCCTTCTGTCCTTTAGTTTTCTTCCTCCTCTCCTCTCCTTTTTTCTCCTGCCTTCCCTTTATCTTGCTTTCCTCCCCTCTTTTCTCCTTTCCTTTATTCTTCTATATTCCCCTTTCTCATATTCCCCTCCTTCAGCTACTCCGCACTCTGTTCCTCCCTCTCTGCTCCCCTTTCCTTTTCATCCCCTCTTCTTTCTCCTTTTTCTCCTCCTCCCCTATTATCCTCTCTTTCCTTCTGCCCACTTTATTCTCTACTGCTCTCTCCCTCTCCCTTTCCTCTCCTCCTTCCCTTCCTTTTCTCTCTTTCCCCCTCACCTCCTCTGTGTTTTTCTTATTTGACCTCCCCAGCCTCCTTCCATCTCTTCTCTCTTGTATCTCCTTCCTTCCTCTCTGCCCTCTCTCCTCCTCACCTCCCAGTACAGATAACAAGTGAGGGCTGTCTTTGGTCAAACACATTGCACGCTGTTCTCCCCCCTCCCCTCCTTCCTCCTGCCCTCATCTGCTGTTATCAGGCTCAGTCATGGAGGTCTCACCCTAATGAAATTCCCTCGGTGATCACACTGGTGATTCTGAAGGCAGCGTTTGTTAGGAGACCACATCTGGGGAGTAGCTGAGGGCATGAAAAGGAAAAGCAGCTGTAATCTGATTATAAAAATGTTACCTGTAATCTGGCCGACGTGGAATCTGCTACTCAGACAAAACACATTTAGCAGATTGCAATACATTTGATTGAGTATCATAGCTGCCATAGAGGAAACTTAAGTTTGTTTTAATATATTAGGGGTCGTCCAAACCCGGGAGCACACTATTCTTGTATGGTCTGAAATGTGGTAATCAACTAGTTTAAGGGGCTGTTTGAGGGTTAGGACTTGGTTTTAGGTTTAGGTGTGTGTGTGTGTGTGTGTGTGTGTTTGTGCGCGCGCGCGACTGCTGTAATGTGTGAAAGCTGTAGTAGAAATAGGACAGGGGTTATAAAAGACAATTTAGTTTACCTGTGTATGAAACATGCGATACAAATAAATTTGTTTGTTCAAAAAAATTTTTAAATACATATTTTTCAGATTGTCAGAGCATGACATACAATTTTTCATTTAATTTTCCTTTAAATGGAATGTCTTTTCAAGAGGGACCTGGCCAACAGTTACACCTACCTGTATGTTTCATGTACTACACCCATGTATATGAATACACCAGGTCTTGTCTGATGTATTATAGATTGTGTTGTCAGACTCTGTATGTTCCTGCCTTAAAATTGTGTTGCAACCACGATATTGTATTAAAGATTAGTTTCAGTTCATATTCAGTTCAATTCAAACAGGAAATAGATTTTCCTCCAAACAAAATTAAATCCTGGATAGAATGAATACAGTTTTTGAACTTTTATTTGAATTTAAATCAAAATTAATCTGATCCACATCTTGTTCAGCCTTACAGTTACAGTTCTGTTTGAATTGGACTCTTAGAGCAGGTGGCACCCATCTTAGAAATTAAGGTACCATATAATTCACTTCTCTTAGCTAACATTGTCAAAAGCATTTCGACTGAAACTTCAATGATGAATCCAAAGTCGAGCATTTAACCCCACCCATAAACATAGCAACTTCAACCAATGATAGGACTTGGCTGCACTTTTGACCTCAGACTGTAGTCACATGAGAAAGATTCTTGCGCTCCGTGTAGCCTTGATTTACCTACATGACATAAGAAATGATACAAATTACATTTCATTTAAAAGCTACTTGGAAGAGTCAGCTTTGTAATCATCTCCAGATATAACTCTGGGTAAAGACAGCCCACTTTCTTGTCATCTCCCAGCTCCCAGATCATGACTCCACCATCAGAAGTTACTCCCTGGTCTCTCGCTGAGGGGAAGAGGACACCTGTCTGTAAAGAGAAAACCTCTGCTTGCCGTTTTGGAAGGGCACATTAACCTGAACAACTCCAACAATATTATCATAAAGGCCTGTCGAAGTAGAGACTGAGGTGAAGCAAACATCTCATTCAGCTGAATATTAAGCGTCTGTGGTTGAGAAGCCGAAAACAACAGCTATGTTTAAACTCTGCTGTCTGTGAATTGACCTGAAGTCCAGAGCCTCGTTTTCCTCTCTTCTTAGAAGGTGTTCAGATATCCATTATCAGCGGTTGCTTCTTAAGTCTCTGTCTCCAGAAGTGCTTTTCATTTTGGTGTTTAATCTAAGGACGTCCCAGTTGAGGGAACTCGATGATTAAAGGTATCGCTTCAATTTCTATCTGCTTGGCCTCTCCCTGTCTTTTCTGTGTCTGAGCGTGAAGGGGAACTTTGATGTCAGTCAGCTGTTGTTTCAGTCTGGTGTTCATGAGAGGGGCCTCTGTTTTTTATCTGCCAGACACTATGACCACAGGACCCTTACTGGGCAACACACAAGGTTAGAGGGAGTCCCTGAAAATATTGATCTATCACTAGTGGCACGCTTCTGCGGAAGCAGACAACTTAACACGAGTGTTACGTGCAAACGTCTGTTTTTCTAAAAGAATGCTAAAATGTACAACAAATACAACAACAAATCTGCAGTAGGTCCAGTTTTACTCACTTTCTATGAGCAGCCCAGCCCGGATATGTTTGTGTTTCAAGGTGAGCCTGTGTAACAGTGTCCACTGATACCATACGTAAGAATTATAGGAAAAATGGGAAAATGCTTAAACCTGGTCTATGAGCAGCAATAGTAGGAAAGAGTCATGACCACTGAACTGACTCAGGAATGTCCCAGCAACGTCTACCTAAAGATTAGCTAACAATAGCCACACATAAGCTACTGGTCACACTGGTTTGTGGCGAAACCCCTGAGCGTAATGATCAAAGATGTATTTTACTGTGTAGGAATTATTTTTAAGAGGAAGAAAGTGTTATTTCTTCTTTCAAATTTTACACACTCTCGCTATAAGGAGAGGCTAATTCCCTTCATTTTTGCCCTAACACGAGATGGGAATGTAACCGTAATCCTGCTTGAAGAAGCGATGGCCCATTTTCATTTTCAAATCAATAGTGACTTGATTTGACCATCTGGTGTCCAGTTGGTAATGCCATGGGAAATGAAATCTCTTTATTTATCTTTTGTTTGGAATGAATTGGAAAAATTAGTAGTTGTGGGTTAGCAGGGAAAGAAGAGAGCTTCTTCTAAAGTCACTCAAACTTTTTCTATTGTAAATCAGAGGAAGCTAACTGTAATTCAAACTCAATTTTAGAAACGTAACAGTGTCAGATTCAACGGACTTATTGTGTCTGATGTTTTTTATTTTAGGCAACTACGTTTTGCCCTCCAACAAACTCCTGAGGAAAATATCTGGCTCTTTAGCTACTAAATGCTCCACAGTGTTCACCAGCCATACACTAACTGTCTTTGTCTGTCTTTGGTGCTGAGCAGGTAGTATACAGCTAAAACAGGCTAAAAAGCTTTGTAAGCCCGGTGATAAATCTCTACAATCCCTTTCACACATGCCGTCTATCCCTGAAATGTCCAGTGTGTCACCATGAGCAACACATTTAACATTACACATGCTCACTTTATCCAGCGTTACTAGAAATATTCATGTAATGCAGCTTTAAAGGGTTTTTGTCCAAAATCCACCTGGTTTAACATCCCACCTGTTGCTCAAAGATGACATTTTTCATCTGCTGTCTTACAGCCACATTTTTTGCAACCTCTGCTGGTTCTGTAGATACAAAGTAAGAGAGTGAAGAACATTCGAGCTTATGAAGCATTGCCATCCTTTTCCTGTCAACATGAAAAACATTTAATCTTCACAGGAAACAAAGTCTCTGTTTGACAAGTGATTGCTCTGAAGTGTGGTGATAAAATACCACAGCAATGACCACTTAGCAACGTGAATCCGGAGATTACCACTATAAACTTCACCCTCAAAGCGTCTGCTTTCATCCTGTCACACATGACTCGAATCAGCCCAGAGCTGGCGTTATCAGCAGCTGCAGGTCCTCACTCTGCCCTCATCCACATTGAGCTGCTCCATGAACAGTGAAGGCCTTGTCTCAAAACCATCACAAGTGGTCAACAGCACCGCAGCCAAAGGTTTTGAACTCACAAACTGGCAACCGTCCAATACAATGTAATGTGGTTGTTCTGTAGAGGTGGTTTAAGCGGTTATTCAATTAGACCAATGCTGTTACTGATGTTTTCAGTGGAAAAATCTTTTCCAGGTAGGGCCTGCCAGCCTGCTGAATGATTGAAACAGAACAAAGAGAGTAGTGGAAAGATGTGAGCAGTTGTTACGTGCACATACTTCCTGGGAAATCATCTGAAGTCACGTTTATCACCATGACACCAGAAGTGCCTTTGAGTTCTTCACACTTAAAGACTCAAACAGGGATGAAAGGTGGACATTTCTCTGCCATAATCTAACATTTCGAACCGTGGCTTAGCAACAGTAGGGGCTCTCGCTGAGGGATGAAGGTACTGTTTTGTACATTTGAGTGTGGGATCGGGGTGGGGGGTGGGGGGTCCGCATAGCTCAAGTGCCTAAAATCCAACCTGCTGCCATTAACACCTCATAGGGAGAAGGTCAGCGGGCCACTTTCAGAGGGATTTCAACCCCTTTCCGACCAACAGTTGCTGTTTGAGCACAAAATGGACGCACTGTGCAAGGAACAGGTGGAGTGACGATGACGATAGCATGCAAGAGGCTAAAATGAGGGGCCATGTGCTCAAGAGTGGTGTCCTATTTTTCTACACATCTGCGAGACACTAAAGCTAAAGATAATGCAGCTTAAGAGCAACAAAGGAAAGAAGCGAGGGGACATTAACTCGACTTATACCCGACTACAGACCTGTAAAGGATTATGGGAGTGGAGCGTGTGAATGTAAACAGGATACGGTGCTGACTCTTAATTCTATACACACACACTCACTTAGCGCATGCCTTTCCCTGTAGAGTACACACACCTATGACAGAGCCCTGTTGGCTGTTGGTCAGGTTGTCTGAAAGGTTAAATAAACTCGGATGATTAAATGGCTCATGGTCAATAATTCACCAGCTTGATAAAGTTGATGCGAGTTAAGGGTTTCAGAACTTAAGGCAAAGTGGATATACGTTGTACATGGACTTCCTGCACTGCCTTCCACACACAAAGACACAAACACACACTCAGATAAGTTAAACATGTGCGTAGGTGTTGGGCAACAGATCACATATCTGAGACACTTTAAACATAAACACGTGATCTCAAGTGTTTCCTATCCATCATGTCATGAACACAGAGGGATGAAGAGGACGGGGGAAGGGATGATTTATGACTTCATGACTCTCCATACCTTCACTTGCTCAGATGTGGGGCTATTGTTGCTTCCCAAGGTAAGGTAAAGGAAAACGCCATTCCAGAGACAAATGCGGGTTATCTTTTTAGCTTTGACATGGACAAATTTGTTCCTGTCACAAGGAGAGGTGGGTCATTACAACAAGCTAGTTAACGATTACTTTGGTTATCAATTATTGTCTTACTAGCTCTTTCCCCAACCTACTCCCATACATTACTGTCCAATCAGAATAGCTGTTTGCTGTCACCAGCAGTTGGTTTCAGTTGATTACAGTTTAACTGTCATTGTTTCATCTGGCTTTTTGTGGAATCTGTGATCAAGCAACTGATGACAATGATGTTAAATCTAGTTACCAAATACTCTTGTTGGAGCATTATCTATAGGTAATCTTAGGTGCACTGTGATTGTTGATTTGTGATTTGTTAAAAAATTTCTTCCATCAGCTTATTGCTAGCCAAGCTAGCTCTGTGAGGCTAATGTGTTAATACAAAACTGATATGTATTTTTTTATTCTCTTACTGTTGCACTTACGGGGACTTGTAACAAATGTGTACAATATGTTATATGTTATTATATAGTTAAAGGTTCAGTGCGTATGTTGTAGTGGCATCTAGTGGTAAGGGTTGTGAATTGCATTCAGCTGCTCATGGTGCATTCACGTGCTCCTCAGATGGTTATATTTCCCGAGTTGTGAAGTCATGTTTGCAATATGTGTATATGAGATACTTGATAATCAAAGTTCTGTACACTTCTTTATGTCCCATTTTACACTTTATTTCTCTATTTGCAATAAAGATTTAAGGAGGAAAAAAATATTCTGATTGTTCTGACACCACATGAATGCACCAATCCATCACCGCTCACCACTCCATTTCCGAGCGTGCAGGAAAAGCTACGGTGGCACACACTCTGTAAATAATATGTGTGGTCCTCTAATTGTCCAAATTTCACTTCTCTTATTCTTTCTAATAAACCAGTCGACTACTACTACTTCTACTAATGTTACTTCTTCTTCTTGTTCTTCTTCTTTGTACATATTCAACATAGTGACGAAACGCGCTCTGTAGAGAATATTGTCCTTTTAGGCTACTGTATAAACATGGCTGTGCAACATGGCAATATATTGGTTTATTATGTAAGGTCTTTGTACACCACTGAAAACATAGCATTAGTATAGATCCTCTTAAATATTACACACTGAATCTTTAATGATATTTCGTGTTTTTTCCGATTTGTAATCACTGAAGAACTTCTTCAGTATTTTTATCACAGTTTACAGTGATTTTCCAGTGATAACAACAATTAAAAAACAACTGCTGCCATTAACTTTTATTTGAAATCTGTTTAGCTTGCAGCATAGCCATGCACCTACATGCATAGTGAGGGCAGGAGCTGAACTTAGTATAAAACATTAAAAAAGTATAATAATAAGCTGAATGTATTTTTTATACTTACAGGTCTTTTAAAGGATCGGTTCATGCAAATTACAAATGTAACAAAATTAACACTCAGCGCATGTTGTCTTGCCACGCACATGCTTTTGGTTTTATGTGCTGAGGTTTTGAGATATCTATCTTTTATGTGGGAAGACCTACTTCCTACTAAAGAAACTGTCTCAGTGAAAACTGAAAACTGACAGCAATTCTGCATGTTCATTGCATCCCACACTGTGCAAGATGGGTCTAATAAAATCTTGGTCACAATCGCTGTCAGCCTGTGTGAGATAAATTTTGATTCATGTCACACTGTGTGATGAATGTCTGGTGAATCGTAGTGCTACGAAAAAAGGGCAAGCAGTGACATGTCATCAAGTCATGTCATCCATCTGCGGCGCTCTTTTGTGGCACTGCAAATGAGTTCTGTGTCATTTTATGTTGTACACCAATTGGTTGGTTTGTACACATGGAGTTGTAGCAGCATTATCACTGTGACAAATGGGTCCTGAGTTTCTGACACTTTCCGAATTTTGTTGCAGGATGTCTTTGAAACAAAACTCTAAATTGGCCATAGTGTGGTCCTGGAATATTATTTTGGATTGACAACCACAAATTTCACCACATGTTTCTCTCGGTTGTCAACTTTGGCCTGCGACAGTAAGTATTGCTCAGTGTGTGGGTGTGGCCTTAACTTGGACAACGTTTCTGAGACACATTCTTAAAAGCTTTTTCAGGTTTATTCCACTCACATCCATTTGTATTTAGATGGCTGCAGAAGTTTCAGAGATGCTTCAAAACTCCGGCAAATAAAATCGAAACTAGTCTTAAGTGAGGATGTTTTAGTGGTTTTGTGATTGAACTAACCCTTTAATTGATTAATTTAATGAATCTGCAGCTTGCCTTCACTGTGCAACAAGGATCAATTGGATTTGGAAATTCTGTGACACGTCCTGTTACATTCAGATCTAAACCCATTCAGACACACTGAAAACATTAAGGGTTTGAGCCCTTCTTTTTTTCTGAAAAGGCTTTGAAAAAGCGAACGCCCACTCCAATCTGCATCTGCGGGTTGCTGGTTCACATTGAGGCAGCTGTTTAATGAGAAGCATTCCTGCCTGAGAGAGGAAAAGATGGACAGTCTGCAAGTCCTTTAATTTTGAAGATTTGCTCCTTTGATTTTGGCTTCCCCCTAATCACCCCACTCCAACGACACACCAGGTTGCCTGTGTATGTATGTGTGTGTTAGAAGGGAGGAGGGATTCACACATGTGGTTTGGGTAGTCTTCAAGGGCAGGCCACAAGTTACTGGAGTTGCTATCTGCTTGGCAAAGGTGGTGCTGAGGATGAAATGTGATAGGCGGCATTTTTTTCTGCTTCTGTCCCACAACGAGGAATGCAGACAGTTTGTTTGGGGGGCTGTCATTACTCCCAAATGGAAAGAAATCTAATGTTGCTAATGTCAGTGACGTCTGGCTCCTGTGTGTCATACTCTATAATCGCAGATGGGGCGATCCAGTACAGAGAACATCTGGTGACATTAAAGTGACTTCCGCACCTTTTCATGAGCCTTTAAACTTAAAAAGGCAACCACAGTTCGAGTGAGAATAGACAGGTAACGTAAATATGAAGGAATTTATGTTGGTAGCATTAGTACGGAGACGCGTGAATGTAGCTAAACAAAGATGTTTCCATATTGTTAATAACATACAAAGCAAAGAATCCTTTAGTCCAAATGCATAGGAACCACGTTTTATGTGACTTGACCTCTTGATCCCTGATTTCCCCCCTTGAAGTTTCTCTCAAGTAGTTTAAAAAGAACATCCACACTGTAATGTCTGCTTGTTCCAACATTTAATCAAAGTGTTTTTTAGCTGCACCAGACATCTTGTGCAGCATTTTATGCACGAATCCCTGTGATTTAGTTTGACATATTTGGTACCTTTGGAAACTTTGAGATCCTCCACTACAAAATAAGCTTAATTTCTGTGGGCTTGAACAATGCTTGGTCACACAACATGGGTTTGTAGCAAGTAAAAGATTGAAGAGAGTTCAAACATTCTAAGTGAAATTAACAAAATCTATACTCATCAAATGTTCCCTGGTTTATATTATATATTTCTGAGCAAAACATCTTTTTAACACAGAAAATATTATGAAATTAGCATTCAATTAACAATCTACAAAGCAACACACTTCAGTATATATTTTATGTAAAAAACACACATTTTATTCAACTTAAAGCGATCCACCCTTATATCTTCTTAACATTGTTAGATATACCTCTGTGATGTTAAATGCATTTAGGGTCCTTGTAGTTGAGTTAGTGAACATCCTACATTTCCCAGAATGGATTTTGCCCAGATTTGCTCCATTCAGCTGTGGGCTACAGGTGTTTTGAGAGGTTTTCCAATCAAGTCATGCCGGAGGAACTCAAAACACTATCTTGTCACTGCAATGCATTACAGTAAATTCTGTCTTCTACAATCGATTTCTCTCTTTGCAGCTACTGAATGTTTATTACAAAATGTTGAGTCTTTAAAGATGCACTTGGTGTTTGATTCTGAGGGACTGATACCAAAATCTGTAGTCCGCTGTGGGCTTTTCAGAAAGATTAAACGTAAAACACACATGCAACTGTCTTCATCAGCATCAGCAGTAGTTTTTAGCACTGGTTGACAAAACAACTAACATAGGCAACATTGTAAAAGTTGTCTACCTGCCCAGTACGAAACGTCTGGGCTCGCTTGTTTACCATCTGCCTGAAGAGAAAGTGCTATCAGGTCAGATCTCATCAGATACAGAATATTTGGAAGCCAAAAAGAGCATGTGCAGCCTGGTTTTACGCAAATATTTGACTGTTTCTGTATTTTGTGTTGCCAAGATTAAGGTATTAGGAATTGAAACACTTCAGGCCTGAACTTGTTTTTTAAGTTTCTTTGTGTGGCTGTGTTTTCACAAATGCATTGAACTTTTCACCTGCAATTTTGTAGATCTCTGTAGATGCATTGCAGCTTAAAACAGTGTTAATAAAAAAGGCTGGGGGTCACTGGGACAAGCTGTGAACACAACACTGAAATATTATTACCTTGTAAAGTTGATATGGCAAATATCATCAATAAAACAGGTCAATTTACACATTCAACAGACATAGGGCAACTTAAGCATTGTTTTAGGGGTATATTTCTGGCCACCTGCAGAATTCAAGTATATGGTTCACTATGTTGACCAGCTAGTTGCTAACTTTGTCTGTGTCTGTGGGTTTATAGAGCTGTTTAGATGAAAACAACTGCCTGCTGCATCTGAAAACAACACCCATGAACCAAAACAGTAAAGTTGAGACCAGTTTGACCAAAACAATGTGAAAGATGTTTAAAAAAACCTCCATACACTTTTATTGAACTGCAGATTCGGGTGATAAATCTCTGTGGGTTCATCAGTAGGAGTGACCCTTTACAGTCATCATTTGATTTGGAAGGGTTAGGGTTTGGAAAATGATTTTGGATTGTGTTCAATGGACAGAGCTACAATACTTCAAGCTTAGAAAATTGCAAAGAAAAAGTAAATGATTGATGGCATATTTCAACTTCACATCTGACACAAAAATAAGACAGTAGGTTTGATTTTCCTCCTCAATGACAAATGCATCGTTCATCTGGGTTAAAATGAAATGCTCTGAGGCATCAGCCTCCGCAACCTCCAAATGACGGTCTATCGCTCCATGTGGCTTTGTCAACAAAATGTACCAGAGAGGCTCTTCATCCAAACACTGAGTGGGAATCATTTTTTACAGTCTTTGGGTTAGTGTTCGGTGCTTACAGCATGATGAAGCAGCCAGCAAAGCAAGACTCCTGCCGGTCAGAAGCCTCAAAGCTGTGGAACAGATGCACACGATTAACTCAGGCTACTTCAGATTAGTCGCCTTTTGAAGTTCAAGTTCCTTTTTTTGTGACATTTTCTTTTTGAGA
This sequence comes from Micropterus dolomieu, assembly GCF_021292245.1. Taxonomy (NCBI): domain Eukaryota; kingdom Metazoa; phylum Chordata; class Actinopteri; order Centrarchiformes; family Centrarchidae; genus Micropterus; species Micropterus dolomieu. The sequence continues at coordinate 8,195,918 of NC_060155.1, read as the reverse complement.
CCAGTGATGCCTTGTAACCCGAGACAGAGGGGAGGGTTGGGTGAGCTTGAAGGGGGGGGGGGGGGTCTTTTTGGGGGGTCCATGAGGACTATGAGGAATGCTGAGAGTATGCCTTTGAGCTCATACAGACTGCTCTGTCGCTGAGTATTTGGCCTTCCAAACCCAAAACTCACCACCTCCAAACATGCAAGTTGGGCCATCAAGCTGTACCAAAATGCATCTGTCTATTAACCAGTCAATACTATATGATTTGATGTTGACAAAAGATACCAAAGCTGGTCCTTACTTTTCATTCCTTGAAAAAAAGAAGGTCAAGAGCAAGAATCTGGGCAGCAAAAAGGTTTTAAACACATTTTTAAACTGATAAAACATTTCATTGGCTTTTGTTTTTTAGTGGTGATGGACAGACAGTATTATTATTTAGAATATTTTATTGATTCATCATGACTTGAAATATTGGTTTCCTGTCTCAGAAAATTATTATTTGCAACAAAATATGAATACAAACACAGGGCCTTGGCCACAGGGCTGTAACTGTTAACTGCTTGATGTGTACAATATTGTGTATTTGTATGTGCTAGGTTTCTCTTTCTGTATTAGTTTTGTGCATTGTGATGTAATGGTATTATCAGTGTGAAAGATTTTACAACAGCAGATTAAAAGTTACCACCTACACCTACTGTATGGATTTTTTCTTGGAATTACAGGTGGAAATGTGATTCTTTCAAGTGTACTTCGGCCTTGTTGGTCAAATGCTCTTAACATGCCCAGATTGATCATTTCACTTGCCTCTTTTTTTATGTAAGAACACGACATGTCTTGATGTCAAGCACCCCTGAAATGTAGCATGATGACAGGTCTGACTTTTGGTAAGTATGCGAGCCCATGCAGCAGCAGTGTTCCACCGTCGTGAGAGGCCACAGGCTGTGCAAGACAGGACAGAGGGGCGTTTAGTAGAGTATATTTAACTGACAGTGATTAGGATGTCTACAGCACTGTTAATGGTCAAAAAGCACTCTGCATAATATTTCTTGGATAAAATCCAGTTACGCTCAGGAGAGGCTGAATGTGATGAGATTCTTTTTAGTCACTCAGGTTTCTAAATATACCTCTCTTTGAGCTCTAAAATATTTTTTATGTTTAATAATGGAGACTGTGAACCTATGTCGACCCAGTTTTTATGAATCATTAATTTGTAATACTCGTCCTGAAATGACAAAACTGTATGTGCTGCATGTACTTTAAATCAGTAATTAGCAACAGGGGAATAGTTCTACTTGTGCTGCAAGTGGATGGTTCTTTTTCTCTCATATTATGAATTATTAAGTATTCACCTTTCTTCATTATTCTCAAAAAATCCATTCATAATCTTTACAATGTTCTTAAATCTCAATATATATTGTCTGTTAATGCATTCAAGCTTTTTACAGCCTTAAGACAAAAACATAATAGGCCATCACCTCCTTCCAGTGCCTCCTTAATCAGCCACAAAAAATATGTTGTTTTTTTTATCCTCATACACCGATGATGAGCTGAAACTTCCCACAGAGCAGGAGGTTCAGGTGCAAGCAGTAGAAACTTAAGTGGAAGTCAAATTGAAAGTATATTAGAGTATTAGTGTGTTCACCACATGTACATTTATCTCTGATAACCAGGTGTAAATTCTAACTTATGAGGAAGTTGTCATTTAAATCCTTTTAAAAATGGATTTTCCTCTGACTTTAACCAGATGGTTCAGCAATGTGTTTAATGTGGTGAAACTGGGAAAATGGCTTCTTCACTTCATGCTAGTGGGGAAGTATCACTTTCACGTAATTCATATCCACAGAATAGTGTGCATAAACGCTGCATTTCAGAGTTTGCACTCATTTGAAGAAGATTTTTGACAAAAGTTTTGATTTATTTTTCATTAGTGTGAGTGTAGGAAAGTTTAATGAGTACAGGTCAAACTGTAAGAATACTGCAAATAAATATTAAGTAAAATGTCACTGGCTAGAACCCACATTGCATTGTGTTCTTAATTCATAAACCACACATGTGAAAAAGCGAGCTTGGCTTGGAGAATGTTCACAAATGTTGGGAACTCATATGTCCTTTACATAAATCTCATATGCTTTCATAAAATGAAAACCAAATGTTTATAAATGATGAATTACTTGGCTTAATCCACCAGCATATGTGTCACATAATGTGTTCCTTCTCCTGCACTGTGCGACAAACTGCACGCAACAAAAAAAAAGAAAAAAAACAAATCAGTACAAAGCACTAAACAGTTTTGTCTTTATCATCATGGTACTGGATAAGCCTCAGAAATTAAAGGGCATAAAAGTGAGGGATAATGATGGAACGCCACATGAAAATAATAACACCAGTTCTCTATAAAACCTGAGAAAACATGACTGCATGATCTAAAGCAGCCAAAAGGGATTTTCTGCTGTTGCCCACTGCTTTTGGAGCCTTCTATTAATAGTTGGAAATAGAAAAATTGTAAGATGTTTGTTTTTGCTTTGCAGTAATAATTATGTGGGCTAACAGAGCTTTTTAAGAGATATGTAGTAAGAAAAGTGTTTAGGAGTATAGCCTAACTGTTTACTAAAATCTGCAGCTGAGCTGTGCCATTGCAAACTGAACACACAGTGTTCAAGATAGTTCAGATATTGTCCATTTTCCTCGGTCACTCCTCCCATCTGTTTCCAACCTGCTGGAGGGACTAGACAAAAAACGGGCCTGCCAAGAGCAGTGAAATGTGAAATGTTTGAAAATCCATTGCCTCGCAACTCATCAGTAATGAAGTGTTTGAAACAGTACTGGTTGGAGAGGCAGAGGGGAGGAATGAGATGGTTTCAGGCTCTGTGACAAATCCTCTGCATGTCTGGCTGAAAGTCATACAACACTTTGGCCTGGCCATTAATAAACTCGAGTCTGAGGCTCTGAGACACTTTTCTTAATCAGTGTCTTCTAAAGTGACTTCAAACTTTACTCAGTACTCCACTTTAGATGGTGACGGGGAGGGAATCACATCTGGACTCCCAAACGGGCGGACAATGTTAGGCTGGTAACGTAAAGCCCAATTTGTTGTGCAGTAGAAATTAAATCATTCCCACCAGGGATAAAAACACTATTGCCTTATATATGTTTTTATTTCAAATGAAAGCAAATACTAAAGTTTACCGTCGGTTTAGGCAATCAGTTCATCTGATTTTACAAGTCTAATGGTGCTTTCAGACCAAAAGCAAAGCGAGCGTTCGGGGCAGTGTCTTTACATACAAAGTCAATTCAAAGAGCATAGAGCCGCGTTTTCCTGTCGGGCGGCGCAAAGCCACGCGAAGACAACGCAAATGAATTCGCGAGAGTTGAATATTTTCAACTCAAAGCGAGGAGGTTGAACTACCTGGTGAGTTCAGAAAACATGCGTCTGTAACTTTATTCCAGCTATTATTGTACTTTACTGTGACCAAGTTAGCATAGCATAGCCCTGATCGATCCAAACTCCATTCAGAAAACAAACATTTTAGAAGTTGTTGTCCTGCTGACAGACCTGACAAAGCATGAATTCATATGTTTAACAAATCTGCATCATGTTGTAGTTATTTCGGCATCAGTTTATTGCTATTTAATCACAACAAAATGTTTGCTTTGGGTTCATACAGCTGTAGTAATGGCGAGTTGTGTTTATTTGCGTTATCGCGTTGTGTGTGAACACTAAACCCCCGAGAAGAGAGCGTTGCGTGGATTAAATTCACGTTTGGTCTGAATGCCGCATAAGGATTCTTGTGATTGGCTAAACTGGTACCACTCATTTAAAGGGCATATTTCAGCTGTGAAGGTCCTCCTTGATCTTTTGCGGACTGTTTACTGACTTCTGGGCAAGGTGTTGGAAACATTCCTCAGAGACTTTGGTCCATATTGACATGATAGCAACATGCAGTTGCAGCAGATTTGTCGGCTGCACATCCATGATGCAAATCTCCCATTCCACCACATCCCAAAGGTCTCTCTATCTGTTGATTGTGGAGGTCACTGGAGTACAGTGAACTCATTGTCATGTTTAAGAAACTAGTTTGAGATGATTTGGGCTTTGTGACATGGTGCATTATCCTGCTGGAAGTAGCCATCAGAAGATGGGTACACTGCGGTAAAGGGATGGACATGATCAGCAACGAAGGCTCTGGAAGGCTGTTGTGTTTAAGCAATGCTCAGTTGGTACTAAAGGGCCCAAAGTGAGGCAAGAAAATATCCCCCACACCGTTACGCCAGCAGCAGCAGCCTGAACTATTGATACAAGGCAGGATGGATCCATGCCTTCATGTTGTTTACACCAAATTCTGACCCTACCATCTGAAAGTCGTAGTTGAAATCGAGACTCATCAACGTTTTTCCAATCTCCTCCAGTTGTCTAATTTTAGTGAGCTTGTGTGAATTGAAGCCTCAGTTTCCTATTCTCAGCTGACAGGAGTGGCACCCAGTGTGGTCTTCTGCTGCTGTAGCCCGTCTGACATCTGACTTGGAAACTTAGGTGCTCTGACAGACCAGCCACATGAAGGACACCAACTGGGATGCTAATGTCAAAGCAGGTTGTTTGTCAATGCCTTCTAAAGTGACCTATATGATCTTCTGATTTGGCCTCCCTATTATCAGGACAACATTGTTTGTCAGGGCATTCCAAAACTGTTAAAAATGACTAACAAAAAACGATTCATGTCATTGTTTCCTGATATGCCTCCTCTATGGCCAGCCAAAGGCATGTTATTGCAACCTGACAACCCAAATGTTGTTTTTATTAATTACTTTTGGTGATCTATGAAGTCTAATTATTACCATTTTAAAAGCCATTTCTACCAACTTATTAACCTTTTATAAAGTATGACTTAAAATGGTGAGGCTAAATGTTTATGTACTTATGGCCAAATCAAAACCACCTTGTACTTAAAAAAGCTCAAACAACAAGCCATAAAAACAGTTGCCACAGATCCCACTCACAGATGGGGCTCATACTGTAAATTATGTCTACTGCTTCTACTTCAATGCACAAAGCACCACATACCCCACAGTAACACATAAAAGAATGGGGATTATCTTTTCAATTTACCCAGTTCTTGATGTTATGCAAACAAGATGGAGTGGAGAGGGAAAAATCCGGTTAGTTGGACACCATGGAATCTATTCCTTGAACCCAGAATAGCGAGATTTGTCAGGCTTTAAGTCCTAATGTACTGCAGCTGATCCCTCCAGCTTTCACAGCCTCATTCCATCTTTCAATCATAAGATTATTGCAGATCCTTAATGGGACACAGACTCAACAATCCCTCAGTCCGTAAAGGCCTACAGGCATCCAAATGATATTGTTCACATTCAGCTTGAAACAATCCTTTAGATGACAAAAAGTCTGTGACACACTGTTCTCATCAGGCAATGGCCGGGAGGAGAGTGAGGTGATGATCTGCACATTGTGCTCACAGCTCGACTAGTAACTGTGAACCTTAAGGACCCTGAGCACATAAGGTTAAATCTTTGCTAACCTTGCAAAACTAACAAAGCTTCACATCCCGCTCCAGTTTTGCTCTGGTACTGCTCAAATGTGGTTTTTGATGCTCAGTTCTTTTGGATGCCAGGCTAGGGTTTATGCAAAAAATACACACTAATCTATTTCCTTTATTTGAAACAAGTGATGACCGATTTGAGTTGAGCGGGGAGATATCTTATTTGTGCACGGAGCAACACTGAGCATGTCGACTCTGAGCGCCTTTGATGGGAGCAGCAGAGAGACCATGAGTGAGGAGCAGAATTTCTCACCCCCTCACTCTGTTCACATGCTCTGGTCCATATAATAATATCATAACATTCACCAGCAGTCCTCATACAAGAATAATTTTACCAATAATTTAGTTGCAATTACTGTTATTACAAAACATGTCTGAGCTAACTGCAGTGCCTCGACTCGCACATAGATTCACCTCTTTAGTTGAGCCGTGATGTTACAACTGTGATGGTGTAGGGATTTATCAAAGGCCACTAAAAACAGAAATAGTGAATAAAAAAGGACATTAAATTACTTTTTTAAAGAACATTGTCCTTATCTAGATATATGGAGTGAATCACACAACATACATATGAGTAAAATTATTTTCTGAGGCTGAATTTTCAGTTATTTGTCTTTTTACAAATGCCGATGCGATTTTCAATGATCTTTTCTGGCTCCATATGACAATAAGCTTCTTGCCCTGCCTTTGAGTTACCATTCAGAACAGAAACAGACACTCTTGCCCAGGGCAGGTATTTCATGAAGGCCATGCCCCCTCAGATTGGCCTCATGCCACTCAAGAACTTGAGATGTCCTGCAACCACAGTGGCCTTGATGCTCCACAGGCACAAAATAATCATCAATAACCCTTAAGATAAATTCATAATTTCCGTGGACTTTTCATTTTATTTGCTGGCCTTGCTAGCCCAGTCATTTGGCCTATGTGCCCTCAACTCAATTGACAGCACCAAGGGCCAAGTGGCCTTCCCCCTAAAATTATGAAATTTCAAGCCTGCTCTTGCCGTTAAATGTGTTTTGGACCACACTTTGCACAATGACTTAGTTTGAAGCATACTGAACCTTGCGATTTTTGTCTTCACAACTTAAAAGCTAAAAACACACACAGTGTATGCATAAAATATTGTTGGTAGAAACGTTTACAGAAAAGAAATATCTGGATTTTTCCAAAAGAAGGACTTTGAGCCAAAGAAGAAAAGGCTTGGCCTTAGTTTCTAATCATGTGCTGGCCAAACACAGGGGGCTCCATAGTGACCTAAGAACGCAACATTTGAAGATGTTTTCTGGGTCAGTGAAGCAGAACTCAACACTCTCTCACTTACGTCACACACACACACACACACACACACACACTGAGGATAAAAAGAATGGTAGCTGAGATTGTGTTTCACTCCAAAGTGAAAAAAACCCCAGCAACCTCATGCACAAACACACACAAGGAAAATGAGAAAGGTTTTGGGTTTTGTCGTGTTGAGTTACACACACATGCACCCAAAAATGCAAACAGGGATGCATACATACATACACATACACAGTGACTTATGTGAGAGTCAGACACTGCTGAGTGGTTGCATTGTTGATGACAAGGGCCTGTGAAGGAAAGGCAGGCTTCCTGTCTCTGATCTTGTTGTCGTGGAGACAGCAGGGCCCAGTCAAATAGATTAGCCCGGAGCCTTTGATCTTTAAGAAGGAAACCAAAGAGGATCCTTAAATTGGCACAACTTTTCCACATAAAATAAACCACTGGCATAGTTTTGGAGTTGCTCTGTCAACGACTTTCGTCTGACTCGATGCTCACTGGAAAACAAATCTGCATTTTAAAACTCTTAAACGAGCATCTTGAAGGGTTGGCTACACAACGATTTGTCTGAGGCAGGAAAAATTTTATTGGACGAGTTAAATATCAGAGAGTGGAGCCAAAGAGCCACAAATATAGGGACTTGTTAGCGACCTGGCAAGGTTGAAGAGCAAATGAGACCTGTGGTCAAACAAAATGATAATATGAATTTATTTATCATTCAAGTTAACTCAAACTCTGCAATCTTGTTATCAGAGACATTGACAGTAAATCGCTTGAAACGTGAGCGCTTAGATAGCCAAAGGCACACGTGGCTAGTTTGAACATGAAAGGCTAACTTGCTACCATAGGTTAATTTAAACATGCTTCTCTGAAACCGCACAAAGGGGAATGTGCAAGGGGGTTGTGCGCATGGATGCTTCTTTTTGTACTTGTGCATATTTCTTTTACATACTATGTAATAGTTAGTTTCTTTCCATTTCAAACCAATTAACCAATTAACCAACCAATCAGCTTGCTTGATGCTCAAGTCTGCACGACATGCTGCTGACATTTGGACACGTCTGCTCCTCTGTGACCCTCTGTGACCACAACACCCTTCTTTGCATAGGTCCATTTTTACAGGTATCTCTGTGGAAGTTTAATTCCAGCCTTCATAGGACTTGACTGACCATTGTAGAAGTCATCTTTATGTTATTGAAAAGCAGTCTTCTTGTAGTCGAACCCTACAGTTAGATACACATAAGGCTGATTCCATCCACCAGTTTTAGGTGCATTTTCCATTTTCACATTACAAAAACCTTTGTGAAAATGACAGAAACTCTAAAAAAAAAACCTGAAATAAAGCAAATACTTAGTAAAATTGCCTGAAAAGTTTGCAAGTCAAAAATGGAATACAGTCCTACAGAAGCATTTTGTCAAATACACCAAACAATAAAGAATAAAAAGAGCTTAGGTCAGGAGTGTAAGTATCTGCAACATCCCAGGTTTAAGTCCAGACAGAGGGTCTTTGATTCACATTGTATTTGGGCATAATTTTCTTAAAACGTATGCCTCACTCTAAGTTAGACAACTGTAGTGTTATGTAGTTATATCTAGAAAAATTGTTGTTCTTGGTCACCTAGTTGTTAAGACCCATATCATCACAACATCCTCAGTTTGGTTCTGACCAGGGACATTTGTTTCATGTCACTCCCCTCTCTCTCTCTCTGTTTGGAAGGCATGTGTTGTCATGCGGTCTTTGTACCAGTAAGTCAAGCTGTATTGCAAACTTCTGTTGTCAATACGCATCCGCACCAACATAAAGAAGACAAACTGCTGTGTTTATTAAGCTTGACGATAAAAGTGATTCTGATCTTGCAGCTTATTTAAAACCTCTTTAAATTTCCAGACAAACACTGTCACTCACAAAACATGCTCTCTCTTTATTTGTCTTCATCTTTAATAAACAAAACCAGCTCTTAGTTGTTTCTGTTTATTCTCTGCCGGTTTCAATTGCCCTCCAATCAAAACAGTTGGATCATTCCATTGTACTTAGCATCTAGTATTCGTTACCCTGCCATTGCATGGCCCTCCTTTGGTTTACTGCATAAACAGTTATTTGACATGTGGGATAAACACTTCATGTCATGTGTGCCTCACAGAGAGTGGCGGAGAAAGAAAGAAACGGAAAGAGGAAGCTAATGAAGAAGAGAGAGGAAGATGGTGGAAAGACTGACTTTGCTCAGAGGTGGGAATCATTTTAAAGAGGTCAGATCTCAACGTCTAATCTCAATGTCTATAGCTTTATTGCTTTTCATGTCTTCTCAGCTACATTACTGTCTCCAGTGACCGGCAACCCAAGGGAAATTCTTAGTGTACGCCTTTATGTTTTTTGTGGTCAAAGCCTGAAGATGGAGCTGCGTAGGCTTCCTGCCAAACTCCAGTGCCACATGAGGGTCATAAATCAAAACTATTATGAGGTTTGTGTAATGGTACAGTACGAGCGGTTATGGAGAGTCGTGGGGGAGACGGATTTGATTCAGCTTGTGTTCTGTCATCCTGCTAGTGTGGTTGTAGGTGGCCTGGTGGTCAGACAGACTGTCCTTCAAACACAGGACAGGGGTACAAACCTGCTGTGTCGGCAAATATTCAGCCTGCAGAAGTGTCCTCAAAGGAAAAGTCAACTCAGAAAAAAAGTTTTTTTCACAACCTTTGGAGATGTACAGTAAATGCTTTATTGTTTTGCAGGGTTTTTCTCAACAAACAATGGAGTTTGATGAGTTTAATGATCTTAATCACAAACTATAAACTTCAGGGTTCATCTCCTTTGTAGAAATTCCACTGCATAAAACGAGTTCCTCTATTGACTGTAGTCTCGTGTCGTCAGTATTGCTAACAACAAAACATGCAGCATTTTGTGTAACAGTACCCCCCCCCCCCCCCCCCCCCCCCCCCCCCCCCCCCTTTTGGGACCAGAATAACTCTGGCTTTTACTGCCACCATCACTCCCTCCACCTACACAGAAAAACCACAGCCGAAAGGAGCAAATTCAGGCATGTTCTTTGGGTGTTGTCACAAGTCATTCTGGGAAATGTAGGAAACTGCAAACTGAAGCAAACGTACACAAGTCAACAGAAAGATAGTCAGTTAAATGTAACCAGTTGCTTAAAATGTTTCAAATAAAGTTTAAATGTTGTAGTCCTGTGATTCTGAACTGGTGTTTCGTCAGGATCTGGATTTTTAACTTCCTCATTAAATCACAGTCCAGGGCATTAAATAGAACAGTTTTCCTCAATATAAAATCTTCTTCTGTCTATGTGTCTGTCAGATTCTGACTCACATGTTGTTGTGGTGAGAGATACTATATTCTTTTTACTGTTGTTGGTGACAGCTGTGGCTCAGGGGGTAGAGCGGCCATCACTTTTCAGTAGGGTGGTGGTTTGATCCCCGGCTCCTCCAGTCTGCTTGTCGAAGTGTCGTTGGGCAAGACTCTGAACCCCAAATTGCTCCCAAAATGGCTCCCGATGGCTGTACCATGTGTGTGAATGTGTATGAATTAGTGAATATCTGTTTCTGGTGAGCAGCTGGCACCTTACACCCATCAGTGTAGGAATGTGTGTGGATGGTGTGAATGTGATGTATTGTAAAGCACTTTCAGTGGTCGGTAAGACTAGAAAGGAGCTTTACAAATACAGACTATATACAGACCATTCATATTCTGACTCAACATCCAGCCATTTGTTGAAAAAACAAATTTAACATTAATAAGTAATGTCATCAACACTTGCACAATACTGCAATGGATTTTATTTATTATTTCTTTATGAGTTTTTTAATCAGTTAGCAATGATGTATCCCAATGGGTGCGAGCCACAACCAAAAACAGCTGCTAAATTGAGTTCCGTGATGGTTGAAATGTTGCGGGTCTCACTTGGCATCACTTTTTAACAGACTGGGTACCCCTTTAGCATAATATTTTAACACTACAAGCAACATATCTCAGGTCAGTGTCAGGAGCGACAAATTCCATGCAGGGAGCTGGTTGAGGTGTTTGTTACCTGTGTCAACGTTGACTTCTTTTTAACTTAAGTTAAAGCTATGGTAGAAAACTTTGGAGAAACTAGCAAGAGGCAGCTAGATTTTAAAAGTATCCAACCGAAAAAAAATCCACCATCACCATTCAAGCCTCCCTCCATAGGCCCTCCCCCAAACCCATTTTCATGCACACTGAGTGCATGGAGAGAGTGGCACAGTTAGGGAGACATGTAGACGGATAGATAAACCAGCCATTAATTTTATTTGGACCAAATGAAACGATTGCCCGTGCCTATTATAGTCCTGCGACAGCCACAATACTAGATTTCTTTCATTTTTGTGGCAGAGCCTTTGATTTGTCAGATCAATTGATAACAAAATATTTGAAAAGTTTCAATCTGGTTTCAGGAAGTACCACAGCACTGAGACTGCCCTGCTTAAAGTCACCAATGACCTTTTAATGTCTGCTGATAAAGGCATGTGCTCAGTCCTGGTACTCCTGGACCTTAGCGCTGCTTCTGACACCATTGATCACAACATCATGTTAGACAGACTGAGGCACTGGGTGGGGATCTCTGGTACTGCCTTAGAATGGTTTTCATCCTACCTGTCAAATAGGAAGTTTTGCGTGTCTGTAAACAACTATGTCTCTTTGTTCTGTCCAGTTAAATATGGTGTGCCTCAGGGGTCGGTCTTAGGACCCATTTTGTTTTCCTTGTATCTGCTTCCCCTTGGACATATTATCCATAAATACGGCATTTCATATTTATGCTGATGACAAACAAATATACTTGCCTGTCAGATCCACAGACCCTGGAATGCTGAGTTCACTTAACAACTGCCTTTGTGAAGTACAAAAATGGATGTCAAATAATTTCCTCCAGCTAAACACAGACAAAACAGAAATCCTGGTCATCGGGTCCCAGCAGATGGCAAATCAAATACTGCCATCTGCTGGTTCCCTAGTAAATCACATTAAGCCTGTTGCAAAAAACCTTGGTGTTTGGTTTGATAGTTCGAGCAATTTCGAGCAGCACACCACAAAGATTGTTCAATCATGTTTTTATCAACAGCAAAAATTCGATCTATGTTAACTTTTAAGGACACCGAGACCATTTTACACGTCTTCATCTCATCACGCCTGGATTATTGCAACAGCCTTTTCACCTATTTAAACCAAAAATCTAGTGATTGACTCCAGACTGTCCAGAACTCAGCTGCCAGGCTTTTAACCAGAACAAAGAAATATGACCACATTACTCCTATTTTAACTTCATTACACTGGCTCCCAGTATGTTTTAGAATTGACTTTAAAATTCTATTGATCACTTCTAAAGCTCTTCATGGCCTCTGGCCTTGTTATATTTCTGAACTTTTAGTCCCATACACACCAGCACGTACCTTGAGATCCTCGGGCAGAGGTCTGTTGTCTGTTCCAGAGTCTCGACTAAAAACTAAAGGGGACAGAGCGTTTGCTGTCAGGGCCCCGAGGCTCTGGAACAGCCTGCCGGAGGAAATCAGGTCAGCTGAGTCAGTGAACTCTTTTAAAAGTATGTTTTAAGTCCCTTCTTAAAACATACTTTTATAGGAGAGCATTTCCCGATCTTATTTGACTTTATTTTATCCCTTTTATTCTATTTGACTAATTTTATATTTATCTTAAACGTGTATTTTAGTCTTTTCTTTTCTTTATCTTGTATTGTTTTTTGGGTATTATTGTTTTTTGGGTATTATTGTCTTTACACTTGTTAAAGCACTTTGTAACTTGTTTTTGAAAAGTGCTCTACAAATAAAGATTATTATTATTATTATTATTATTTATTGATTGCTGTCAGGATGGAAAGAGTTTTTCAACAAATTTTTTTCAAAAACACCAGCTTTATTCTACATAACAGACGTTAGCTACATAACGTACATTAGCTACATAACGTACATAATTCACATAACTAACTTAAATTAGAATAGCTTATCTGAAGATGGCAGCACATCAGGTTTACACATTTTTTGGTTGTTTTTAAGCATGCACATTAAATGCCTAATCTGGGAGAGCTAACCCATTCAGCATGATAATTATGCTGCCCTTTTGCTGGACTTAAAGGTTTGATCAATTAAATTTTATATCTCAGTGTTTTTGTGATGGCTCAGTGTGTGGAAAAATCTGGTGCTGTTCTTGGGGTCTTGAACCCAATTATATATATGCCCATGTTTGCTGACGACTTGATGTTTTCCTGTTACAATGCCCTTCAATGATATTTGCTTTTTTTGCCTACACAAGCCATACAGTAAATGAGAGAACATTAATCTGTCTGTTAACATACCCAGACTCCCAGCTCTGTCTGCTTTGGTGCGGAAAACTTTTACAGTAAACTCTGCTAGCATGGAGGCAGGCCCCCTGTAGCCCAGCACCCATCTTCTCTCTCTCTCTCTCTCTCTCTCTCTCTCTCTTTTCTTTATTTATATATATATATATGCCTCTCCACCACAAGCCAGTCCAAAGAGCATCTGGTTCCTCTTGGGCCTGCGGTCACAACACTGAGAGAGTGCCACATCAAAGCTCCCTCCATCCAGCCCGCAGAGAAGAGAGGAGAGCAAAGAGGGAGGAAGAAGAAGAGAGAAAATCTGGGACAAATTCTGTTTCACACACACACCGCAAATCTGTCTCTGCTCATGGAAAAATTGCAGCGCACATCTGTGGTGTTGCGTTGAGAATCCATCAATCTCCAAGCCCTGACCGCTTCACTTGTGCAGATAGTCTGACTTTTGGCTCCCACGCTCATCCTTTTACTGCTTTAGAATCTTTGGCAAGACATTACTTAAGCTCTTAAGTTTGTTGTCAGTTTCTATTGTATTAGCATTGCATCATTTTTATACAATTATGTCAATGAAACTGTGATGGCATGACTTAACCTTAACTTCTGTCAACTGTGTGTGCTTGGAAATCCCTGAACAAACAAATCTGCACTGTGAAAAAAAAGATCACTGGGATCAAAAATCCTCTTAATGCCTTTCCTGTCTTCAGGTTTTGGCATGTACACGCACAGAAAGAAGATCAAATGTTAAGGGGTGTTATGGTACGTTTTGAAATGTGACCCTGTAGCAATTTCCCCTTCACTCAAGGGCACCAAAACACAAACATGAGTGTACCTGCTGCTTCCTGCTGGTCTTTATGTTTGACAGTTGACAACTCAAAGAGCAATTTTGACTCTGCTCAGGCACGTTTTAACAATTGATGTGACCTGTAATGAATTACCATTAAATTACATTTTGTCTCTACTCTAAAGCATCTAAATTAGTAACAGATGTGGGCCAGGATGGGGGTGTGTTGGTTAGTAAAGCAGGCTAGTGGTGGAAAGGTTATCGGTTCAAACCCACCAGTGCTGCTGGGCAAGGACACCTCCACATTTTCCACTTAC